>NW_028318382.1:6110000-6258387 GCF_062004578.1 Staurois parvus
CCCGCTGTCTCCAAGGCCTTCCTCCAAAAGCCTCAGAGCAGGGGGAAATTCCAGAGGGGCTGGCCTGCAGAGCCTCCCAGCCCTGACCACAATTTGATCCCTCTGTCTGTTACACCTGAGCTGCTACCCAGCTCCTGTCTAACTATCAGGATCTAGCTCCCCTTAGCTAAACTAGGAAGGTGCTACATAAGGTTAACGGAGATATTTGCAGATAGTAAATACAGGCACACTGGTTTAAGTAGGATGTTCACACATTTGCAATATACACTTAGTAAGGCACAGTATTATATCCATATATTACTCAGCATTGGCACAGTATTGCAGCAGTATAATACTTGGCAGTGGCAAAGTATTGCAGCAGTATATTACTTGGCAGTGGCACAGTGTTACAGTGGTATATCACTCAATAATGCACAGTATTGCAAAGTGTCAGTGTTCCAGGCTTAAACTGTTTACCAGAAGAAGGCTTCTGCTACAGAGGTGGAGAACTGCTGTGAGTAATAGCAACTCCCTATGTTACTAATGTAATCCTCAGTTGCTGATCCAGGTATCTGCATGCCTGTAGAGAACAAAAGGTGTCCCTGCATTGATCCTACTCAATCAAAAACCTCCTTGCCCTAACAGATCAACTTGCCAAAGGGGTCTCTTTCCCTCACTTATTCAGTTTCTGCAGGTACCTTAATTTACAGAGTCCTACACCAAGATGGCTGCCAGAGGTCATCAGAAGTTGTAGCATCCAATAAGACAGCTGCAACCACTGTGACAGCCAAGGAATCTCACAATGAACAAGTTTCCTCCAAAGATTCCCCTTCATCAATATAGTGACACGCCGCCACCTACTGAATGGAGGCCAAGTTGCACCTACCTACCTGTTGGCCAGGAAAGTACCCGTCCTAATAGCTAAATGCAAATGAAGGCAAGTTACTTGTCACTGGGTGAGTAGGGACTGAGGACGAACTGAGAAACTAGTTCCCAATTGGATCCACCTCACCTTTTGATTGCCCGCAGTGGGCAGATTCGAAAGCTGCTTTTGACCTTAATAACATCTATTGATCCGCTCACTGCTGTGCGCTGTCAATCAAAAGTAATGCGGACTTGATGGGAAACTAGTTTCTAGGGGTGAGGAGAAAGCTTATACTCACCCGATCCTTCATTCCATCTGAAAACGATGCTCCCCCATGGTCCAGCAGTGGACTGTTCCTGGTCTTATAGAGCCTACTATGGGCTTCAAGACATCAGGAACAATCCACAACTCAAGACTGCTGGAGCACAGGGATTCTGGGCCAGTCTTGTGCTGGGAGGGTCGGAGGTTTAAGTAAGTAAATCTCCTCTCTCCCAGACGAAAACGAACAGTTAAAAAAGCATGAGCAAATGAATGCTGAAACTCCTGCGCTGGACAATGAGCTCCACAATTTCAGTAACCCCACATGGAGTATGTTTTGGGAATGCAAGCCTTGCTGCTCTCAACGAAACAGTGAAATCCAAAGAAGCTGTGTGCAAAGAAACAGAGGGCTCACGGGCCTAGTGCATTACTTTCTAAAAATGAGATTTATTGAATAAAAGTAGTGTATACTCACAAAAGAATAAAATCAAAGGCACATCTTCCAGAGGTTCTGCCTCGAAACATGTCAGTCATTTGGAGGCCTAAAGTCCCCCAACAGCCACCATCTAGGGAGATTGGACCATGCTCTATTTTTTGTGATGTGCCTTTGATTTTATTCTTTTGTGAGTATACTACTTTTATTCAATAAATCTAATTTTTAGAAGGCAATGCACTAGGCCCGTGTGCCCTCTGTTTCTTTGGACACAGAAAATGAACAGTTAACCCGTGAAGTGTGGGCCCAGCCCCACTGCATGGGAGAACTTTTTTTGCCCGGAGATGGGCTTTAACATTTTTAAACTCTACCACCTTTACTTCTTTATAAAACACCTTTATCCACAGCCTTCTGCCTCTACCCTACTTTTGGGTGGAGGTCCACTTCTCATTGCGTCATGTTCTGAATTATGTACTCTATTTATATTCTTTAGTAAGGGATATACAAAGTACAGTGACCAGTGTGAAATAATCTCTTAAATAGACTAATTATAGTAAGTGGAGCGCAGCTTGCCTTGGGTTGCTGTGCATATTATCACTGCCCTTTGCTCTGCCTTATCATTTTGTGCTCCATACCTCCCAGTGTCCTTCCATGGGCCTGTGTATAGTGCAGGGCTTCTGTATTAAAGTACTGTACATGTAAATCCTACCAAATTATGGACAGCAATCACATAACACTGAGCTAACATGTGGATTATCAATAGTAAGTGCTTACCAAGAATAACAAATGCTTACTGCAGATAAGTGCAAGTTACCACGGTGTGACATCATTGTTTTGTACTATTTGATAGTGATGACTGACTTTATTACAGTGTTGCATTTTCATAACTTGGTCTTGGAACATGAAAGTATATCTAAACCCAAAACCAAAAATGTAAAATATTATAGATTACTAGGGCTTGGTGTAGGGAATTTCTTGTGTTTTGAAGATTCTTTATATTCACCTGGTAATCCTGCAAATACCATGGTTGTCCCCCTAGGCTGCTCTCCTGATATGGATGACAAACATATCCATGTCTCTTCTTCTCTATTACATGGGGTGCAGGGCAGATGGTAGTTTACAAATGTTAGGAAGGAAGATATTCTTTGGTTAACTGGAAGTGACAAGGACACTGGATTTCTGGTCAGATCAACAAGTATTTTCTGAACCATTTGCAACAGTGATGCAATCTGGTCATTTGCTGAAAGTGATTCTAAACCTATTTTTTTTTTCCCTGTAAAATAACGTTATACTTACCTGCTTTGTATAGTGGGTTTGCATAGAGCAGCCCCAATCCTCCTCATCTTGAATCCCCCACCGTTGCTCCTGGCCCCTCCCCCCTCCAAGTGCCACCATAGCTAGAAGTTTGCTATGGGGGCACTCGTGTATCCTCACTCCCGAGCCAGCTCTGTGTGTCCATTGACACATAGAGCATGGCTCAGCCCTACCCCCCACTCTCTCCTCACTGACTGTGATTGACAATGGCTCCCACTGCTGCCTCTCTGTCTAGTGAGGAGAGAGAGCGCTGAGTGGGCTGCTGCTCTCGTGCTCATCGCTGGATCAAGATTGGGCTCAGGTAACTATAAAAGGGGCTGGGGGAGGAGCTGCATGCAGAAGGTTTTTTTTTACATTAATATATAGAATGCATTAAGGTAAAAAACCTTCTGCCTTTAGAACCACTTTAACTTAGGAAAAAAAAAAGAAAACCAATGCATCCACCACTTCTAAGGACTGTGAACCTCACCATATTGCACGTTGTACTATGACTTAGTAATTGGGTATACACAGCTTTATTGCAGCGGGAACATTGACGCCCAGCACTGAATGTATGTATTGGCAAGAGGTGCTGAGGTGTGCTGGAAGGTTTATTAATGCTGGCTGATGCTGGGGATCTATTGTTACTGGAGGGATATTTTTTTGCATGGTGGTCTTCTTGTTTGGAAAGTCTGTTGCTGGAAGGGATCTACTTTTGAGGGAGGGGTCTATTGATGCTGGCTGCTGTAGAGTCTATTGATGCTGGCTGCTGGGGGATCTCTTGTTGTTGCAGGGATGATATTTTGTTGCCAGGGTCCAGTGTTGCTGCGGGAATCTATTGTTGCTGGAGGGGGATCTATTGCTGCTGGCTGCAGGGGATTTTTTTTACTGCATTTCTTTTTATCACTAATACCTTCCATACAGATTACCTAGCACTACAAAATAATTGGCTCTGTATTCTCTATAAGGCTCTATACTGGGAGGTGGGTAGAGGGTTTAACTAAGGGACAGTGCTCAGAGATGGGTAAGGAAGCAGGGACAAGAAGTGTTTCAGAAGGTGGGAGTTCCTGCACCTATTCCCTTAGGGAAAAAAAAGCCCTGGGTATACATTTAGGTTAAAGTGGTTGTGAAGGCTCAAGGTTTTTCACCTTCCTGCACTCTATGCATAAAGGTAAAAAAGCTTCTATGTTCACATTCCCTCCCAGCCCCCCAATACTTACCTGAGCCACCTCTCAATCTCTATCCCACTACTGTCAATCACAGCCAGTGAGCCAATGAGGAGAGAGTGGGGACGGGGCTGAGCCACGCTAATGTGTGAATGGGCACGCACAGTAGCAATCCTGCTTGGGTGCCCCCATAGAAATCTGCTTGCTGTGGGGGCACTTGGCAGGAGGGGTGGCAGAAGCACCAGCAGGGGATTCAAGAAGAAGAGGAAGATCGGGGCTGTTTTGTGCAAAACCATCACACAGAGCAGGTAAGCGTTTTTTTTTTCTTTAAATCTGCCTTTAATATCACTTCAATAGTAGTTCTATAGCTATATTTCATCAGTTACTTATAATTTACTGTAAAATGAACATCAGATTCTGAAGGTCACATGGTTATAAAAGTAATGAATGAATAATGGTCAGTTCTGACCTTTATCCCTTTTCATAATAACACAGCATTAAAAGGTAAATATCTTGAAGGACATTACTCCAGGTAGATTTTTCATTTTTTTTACATTTAAGGTGGAGTGATCAGGGTTTGAGCGCCCTTGCCAAGAGCATGCCCCATAAATTTTTATGTGGAGGGTGAGCGTTAAAGTGCTTCTGCGCCCTCTAGTGGATTTTAAAGAAAGACGATGAAAGTTGCTGTAGGTGAAAACTGTTGTGAGAACCACCGTACTACCAGAGCTAGATGTTGGTATCATTACATTTTTTGTTGGGTGTGTAGGCTTCCTATAAAAATTTTAAACTACACTATTTATATCTGCCTTCAATGTTTGGATCTGATTGCTGATATGGCAAAAGCTAGCTGTACATGGGCTGAATCTCTCAGCCGCCATTCACATGTGAGTGTTTTTCTGCTGGTTTCTCTACGACTGACTACACTCCTCATGCAGAATCCTGTTCTAATTGTTCCTGTTCTCACGTTTGCTCAGTCGCCATATGCGTTTCGCACTACTCTCAAAAAGTACATGAGCCTTTATTTTTACTAGTACGGATTTCTTTTTTGAAACATGAGCATGTTACAATAACAGGATCAAAAGTGGTACTGTCAAGTATAATATTGGTACAAGCAGTGTGGCGAGCCTTTATTTTTAGTGTAATTCAGGCATTTTTGGCCACATAAACGTCAATGGGAGTACCTGTAAATGCACAATATGTGCATTTTCATGTGTTTTTGTGCAAATGTTTACTTCTGAAGAATCCCTCTCCTCTAGAGCTACCCCTTGCCCAACTGAGCAAACTCCTGAAGCTTGTTACATGTGCAAAAATGCTCATAAAACACCTGAAAAAATCCTTCAGAATCATCATTAACCCTAGGTTCACACCTATGCGTTTTCCGCAGCGTTTTGCAGAAATGCACTACAGTCCATTTAACATGATTTCCTATGGGACACGTTCACATATCCGCGTTTCACCCGTTGTGCTTTTTGGAAAGGGTCAAAAAGTTGCGTTTTTGATTCTATAGATTTCAGTGGAAACACTACAGAAAAGCATGTAGTGCATTTTTGCCATGTTTTTGATGCAACAAGGCAAAAAAAAACGCAACGCAAAATGCACTGCAGAAACGGATCAAACACAAACTGCATAGGTGTGAATCTAGCCTAAAATCAAGCACCTAGGCATGCAGACTGCTTCTACAATGATTTGTGAAAGAATGGACTGCTCTCCGGAGCTCAGTGACTTTAAATGTGGTACCATGATAGGTTGCCACCTGTGCAATAAGTTCATCCATGAAATTTCCTTGCTACTAAATATTCCACAGTCAACTGTTCGTGGTATTATAACAAAGTGGAAGTAACTGGGAACAACAGCAACTCAGCCACGAAGTGGTAGGCCATGTAAAATGACAGAGCGGGTTCAGCGCATGCTGAAGTGCACAGTGCACAGAAGTCATCAACTGTCTGCAGAGTCAATAGCTAAAGACCTCCAAACTTCACGTGGCCTTCAGATTAGCACAACAACAGTGCACAGAGAGCTCTATGGAATGGGTTTCCATGGCTGAGCAGCTGCATCCAAGCCTTATACCACCAGGCACAATGCAAAGCGTCGGATGCAGTGGTGAAAAGCACGCCGCCACTGGACTCTAGAGCAGTGGAGATGTGTTGTCTGGAGCGACGAATAACACTTCTTTATCTGGCAATTTGATGAATGTGTCTGGATTTGGCAGTTGCCAGGAGAACGGTACTTGTGTGACTGCATTGTGCCAAGTGTAAAGTTTGGTGGAGGGGGGATTATGGTGTGGGGTTGTTTTTCAGTGGTTGGGCTTGGCCCCTTCGTTCCAGTGAAGGGAACTCTTATGGCGTCAGCATACCAAGACATCTTTTGACAATTTCATGCTCCCAACTTTGTGGGAACAGTTTGGAGATGGCCCCTTCCTGTTCCAACATGACTGCGCACCAGTGCACAAAGCAAGGTCCATAAAGACATGGATGAGCGAGTTTGGGGTGGAGGAGCTTGACTGGCCTGCACAGAGTCCTGACCTCAACCTGATAGAACACCTTTGGGGTGAATTAGTGCAGAGACTGCAAGCCAGGCCTTCTCGTCTGACATCAGTGCCTGACCTCACAAATGCACTTCTTGAAGAATGGTCAAACATTCCCATAGACACCCTCCTAAACCTTGTGGACAGCC
This sequence comes from Staurois parvus, assembly GCF_062004578.1. Classification (NCBI taxonomy): domain Eukaryota; kingdom Metazoa; phylum Chordata; class Amphibia; order Anura; family Ranidae; genus Staurois; species Staurois parvus. The sequence goes on from NW_028318382.1 coordinate 6,116,668, forward strand.
TTCCCAGAAGAGTTGACACTGTTATAGCTGCAAAGGGTGGGCCAACTCAATATTGAACCCTACGGACTAAGACTGGGATGCCATTAAAGTTTAGGGGCAGGCATCCCAATACTTTTGGCAATAAAGTGCATATGTAAACCCTCACCTTGTAAAACAACCCATTCTCTTTAAAATATAAATTAAAGGAGAAACATTTGTGTATTGATCTAAAAAAACATTATACATTTTTTTCCCTGTTTTAAAGCAGAGTTCCGCTCACTCTGTCAAAAAATAAAAGTCAGCAGCTACAAAAACTGTAGCTGCTGACTTTTAAAAAAACAGTCACTTACCTGTCCAGTGGTGTGTGTCCTGCAGTCCATTTCATCAGCTGTCCGTCCTGTATTCCAGGAGGCTGGCATCTTCAGTGTGAGCACCCAGCTGTGATAGCTTGTGGCTTCACAGCTGGGTGCCCACTGTGCATGCGCGAGTAGCGCTGCGCTTCATGAATGGTCCTATAGTCTTCTGGAACCTGTCACGTGTCCCAAAAGACTACAGGGAGGACACCTTCCAATCGCCTAGGCGATCGGACCAGAAGTGGGAACGGGTACCTGTCAAATTCGGGTTCCCGCCCCCCAAAGGTGCCAATCTTTAATGGGGAGTGGGGGAGCAGTCCTTAAAGCGGAATTTCCCCTTTTGGGTGGAGCTTCGCTTTAAGTGATCACATACATTCTAAGCTCCTTATGTATCTGAAAACACAGAGCTGGGGGAAGGAGAAACAGCAGCATACTGAACTTCCAAGTGAAAGGCTGTGCAGCGTGTGAGAAGACGTCTGATCATTGGAGGAGAGCACACTGAGTTCCCAGCACAGCTAGAGAATTGACCACGCTGTGCTCTCATGCCTAATGTAGTCAGTTTTTAATAGGAAAGCAGAGGGACTGGCAGGAACAGCTCAGATTTCACACACAGGAAGCAATACAAAGAGAACAGGATACTTTTTCATACAAATACATGGTACAGCAGGCACATATTAGAAATATAAAATGTTGGGTTTAAATATTCTTTATAGCTGATCTCCAGACACAAAAACATTTATTGAAATATATTCTTCAATAGCCAGAATGGATATAATTCTGTGTTATGTGCACCAGATGCTTTTGCCAACCCAAATATTACCTTGCAAAAGTAGTAGAGACATTATCACTATGCTCTACATAGCCTGAGCAGAGAGCTGAGCTGTGGGACGGACCCAGCAGGTCCCACCCACTACAGGTTGTCTGAAGAGAACTACAGGGTGGGAGGAGACAAGACCAGTCACCCTCCACAAGGAGAGAGAGCAGTAGTGATCGGTCTTTATTAAAGGAAGCTCCTGCACAGCGGAAAAAATTCACACTGGATAACTGCACAGATCTAAAGGAAATAGACAAAGCTCACCAAGATTCAAGTGAGAATATACATGGCTCTTGTATTTGGACAATATACTGTATGCTTATCCTGGAGTTCAGCTGTCATCATAATTCAAGTCCATTTCCATTCTGATTTAAATTCATTAGTGACTTCCAATATTCACTTTAGGAATGGTGTTACTGAAGAACTTGTTGCTTTAAAAAACATATACTAAGCAAATCTATTCTCTGTGTACCTAGCATTTTTACTCTGAATGTGCAGCTATTACCACTACCCCACTGGTTGCTTTGAACACTCCTGTATTTTCTTTCCTACTACGTATTTAATATTTTTTCTCTTTTACAGGGGATATTTCCAGCTGCATATATTCATCAGAAAGAAGTGACAGATGACAAAGGGTGAGCATGGAAGAGTTCCACGTCTTCTGTATGCCTTTGGCAGAGAGCAGCAGTTAAGGAATCACTTTATTAGCAGCTAAAATAATGAAATCAATGTGGAATAGGACCTAGGTTTTATTACACTTAATTTAATACTCTGTATATAAACTCTGAAACATTATGTGACAGTGATAAATGGCTGGTTGATGCTAAGTGGAAGTTGTGTAGTGTTAGCTTTTGCCAACAAAAATGTTTCACTAGCGCATGCAAAAATACATTGCAAGTCATGGGTGAAAGTTCATTTTAATTTCTGTCATGCATTACTATAATGTGTTGATTACTGAGGAAACCATGGTATTAAAAAAAAAAATAATAAACCAAAAAAAATAGGATTAAAATTCTCATAAAGTAGAATAGAGAGTAAAGACTTGAGTAACCCATACGTTATGCACAGGTGGAAGGACAGAAAAATGCTCAATATTCCCCTATCAACACAGTGTTGATGGGGGAATCCCTCCCACAGCTCTATTGTGTTCTGCCTGTGGGGAGCCTTTCCTGCCGGTAGAACACAGTGATCGCTGCTGGTGACTATAGTTGCAGGCAATAATCACAAGCTAAAAATCTGACAGGCTGGTTGTACCAAAGTCGAATGATGGATCAACTTCAGTACAACCAGCCTGCCCATAAGTGGATCGAATCTCAGCCAGTCCCTGCTGAAATGGTCGAGATTTGATCCATTTATGGCCAGCTTTGTACCTAATGACTGCAGTGAGTGCTGTACAGGGTGGGGTGCATTTGCCTCTTTGGCCAGTACTAATGGGATATATTGGGTGGCACTAAATGGAGATGCATCCCCATTTTGACATATGCCAGGAAGGACCCATAGTCACATGCTGAGCATTGCATTGGTACCCTTTCAAAACTGTAATTACAGCACTTGGTAGAGAGATGTCCTCCAGGAGCAACTTCCTTCTTTTTTTTTTTCTTCTTACAAATAATTAAAAAAATATAAAGGGAAGGGGAGAATATTTATAACATAAATGAATTAGAGGTACCCTTCCAAGGGTCCAGCATGCAACCTCAATTTCCAATGTAGCAAATAACAAAAAGTATGATGCTGTCTGGTGGACTTTACTTGTGAGACTTCACTTTGCCCCGCACTCAGTTTTAGACATTGGGGCCGATAAACTATTGTGTTTCAAAATTTTTATAGTGCACAGGTGATGAGCACTTGACATACACCAAATATACATCAAAGTGCACCTATGTTGTAGTGGATTTGCAATTTGGGCCGTAAACTAGAAAATTACAAATTGCAATTTGTTACAGGAATATTAACGTTCCATATGAACTATATATTAATCACAGATCAGTTGCAGACTTGCACTGATAAGTTTCTGTACAGACATTTGCCAGAGGGAGATTGAGTCAGGAAAAGCTACCTCCTCCCAATGCCTAGGTGAGCAGAAGGGAAGAGGCAGTCTACAGGTTTCCTAGGACAGACATTCACCAAAGGGAGCAGACAGTGGGTATCTCTGTATTGGTCTGCTGCCTGTGTTTTCCTCTCCGCCTTGTGATTCTTCCTGATTGAGAAGGAGAGAGGAGAAGTAGCAATATAATGAGCTGCTACAACTCTCTGTATTGCACCCTGAAAAATGACAGGGCATCGGGTGTGCACTGTCACTGTGCAATGTACACCCAATAAATCGAGGTCCTGGAGGGAATTGCACCATATATCGTTTATCTGGCTCTTTGTCTTTGACTAGTAACCAGTAGGCATGATTGCTCTTTACAGAGATTGGTTGACATGGACTACACTGTGCAGGGCATCATCCTCCCTTTACCTTTGGCCCTGTGTGTATTCTTGCAGTTTAGCCAGCCTTCTTTTCAGGGTGCCACCAATGTCCATCTACATGGAATGATCTTCCCACTGTAGATGTTGCTGTTGAACTTTCCTAACCTTCCAGTCATGTCCTACCACTGTCTGATGTATAAATCCAGTCCCATGCTGTCCAGTAATTCCCCTGGAACCAGTTGATTCACTATACTTTACTAGTCACTTTAAGGGATTATTAGTCTCACAGCTAATACAAAGATGTAAAGCCAAAATCATTTGACTTAGTGAGAGATTATTTTTGAAGCATTACCATGGGTCACCACAAGCCAGGGGAGCTAGCCTAGATATAGACAGGGGCGAACTTAGTGTTCCATAGAAAACCTTTAAATTCAGATGATTTTTGAAGGCTAATCTGGATGTAACATTACAGGTGTTAACTTTTCAATATCTTAACTAAAGTTCTCATCACTACACTGGCACCTTGCTGATTTCTGGTGAAGGATAGGCCAGCACTAGTCCCTCAGGGGATTTTCTTAATTGGTCTTTTTTTTTTTTTTCTTCATTTAAGATCCCCCTCTGTAGCAGCACAGTTTACATTGGCAGTAAGTTTGCTACATTCTACAGCTGCTAGACATACTAGCACCCTGATTTGTGTTGAACCATAATAATGCTTCAATAACCATCTCTCTCTAGACAGTTGACTTCACATTGGATAACATTGTTGCATTACCAATAAGATTATTAATTACTGTTTAGTATAATGTGCTCTATGATACTATTGTATCATATATTATCAAGTTGGGCCATGACATGCTTGTAGGGATATTGTTCTGGGTGCAATTGGTGACAAAAGTCCATAGTATATGAAGCAGGCAGTAGGCGCATCTCAACGGGACTAAAAACAGGAATTTTCCAATGTAGTTTCATCAATGTCAAGGTTTTGGTGGGACACAGCCTGCATTTGTCAAGACTATTGATCATATTTATTTTTAAGAACTGCTAGGTTTTTTTTAGAATGGGGTTTCCTTGTTATATTACAATTTCATTTACCCATTTAATTTATAAGTATAGTTCCAGTTATTCCTACAAATCGATCCCATACATTTATTTCTTACTAAGTGGTGATCGGAAATTGGACTGGAAAGCCCTGGCACTAAAATAATAGTTAATAGTATGTCCCACACTGTGATAATTTACCCTCTCTATTCCAGGTATCATGAGCCAACAGGTCCCAGTGAACTTCCTCTGGTTCAAGAACTTACAGTCACTCTGCGGGAATGGGGGGTCTTGTGGCACTCGCTATATGTGGTAAGATTAATTCTACCAGTAAGCTTTCATTTTTTAGCCTGATTGGTCTCACTGTCATTATGTATTATCATTTATTAGTACAACCAGAGAACGCAGTTCACACAAATACAAGAAATGATGTCACAACTGATGGACTGGAGATCACAGATTATGTCTGGCACTCTACCCAAGGATGACTTGGCTGAACTGAGGAAAAAAGTGACTGCTAAAATCGACCATGGGAATCGGTGAGAAGGCAGGGTGGAAGATCCATTGTAAATTGAAGCTTTAGTAAAATTGCAGGCATTTGAATTTTTTTGGTCTTTAGTTTAGAGTGGAGTAAGACAAAATATATGCTTACGGGAAGATAACGCTGCCAACATTTGTCAGTATCTGGTTTACTGTCCTCTTGGGCAGTGGTTCTCAACCTGTGGAACCTCAGGACCCATATTTGTCCTTGGACGTTAACTCGCGACCCAAAAATTGTTTAATTTCTGAAACCTTATCATTTATTCCACAAAACAACTTGTGTAGTATTCTACAATGTATATGCACTTTTTAAACCGTAAACAAATGGCTTCCTTCCTGTATGGATAGTGTAGTAATCCCAGTGCTAGTGAAAATGATTGATGCATTTACTTTTTTTTTTTTTCTTTTTTGCTAAATTATGTAATTTTAAACAAAAAGCTAAGAGTGTTCACCAGGTTAGACAGGTGGCATATAATGAGCACATGTAGTCACAGACACTTAGCAGCGTACTTTTTGCACATCACTGTCGTGAGGGGTTTATAACAGGGCTGACTGGCAAATTTTTACCTGGGGGGCGAGTACCACACATAGGCCCCAACTCTACCCCCCCCCCTTCCCGTTTTAAACAAACATGGCAAGAAAATTACATAAGAAAGCACTTTTTTAGACTTTTAAAATAATTATTTTAAGCATACGTAAAATAACAAAAATCCACTAATTCCCCCTTTAAGCAATGTCCCCTCCACCTCAAACTAATCCATTAAGCTGAGCAATGCCTCCTCTACTTCTCACCCTCTCAAAGGTACACTAAGTTAAGAGTATTAATGTCTTCAGTGGCTTTTTAAATAAAAAATATAGTTTGTGCAATATTTGTGTGAGGGTTTTCAATCCTCCACCCCCCACCCCCACCCCCATTTCATTCAATCCCCCCTTCCATGTCCTGCTTTAGCTCACCCTTTCATACCCTCTTCCTTTCCCCTTGTATGCTCTTTCACATCCTCCTTTAATACTCACCTTGACCCCCTATTCATGCCCTCCCGTTTCATGGTTTCCTTCAGTCTTCCCCTTTCATGCAGTTTCAGTCTCACTCCCCATCACCATCGCTTTCCTGTTTTCTTTCATTCCTATCAAAATGCACTCTCCATCATTCTGCCACAACCCAGGAAAAGTACCTAGTGGAGTAATTCCCTGGCGTCCAGTGGTGGTTTTCTACCCTCCTGTGCAGCTGCCTGGCTGGAAGGAAGCATGGTTATATGTCATTTCCTCCTAGCGCTGCCGCAGAGGAATGAGCGTGAGGACCGTCAGACCGCTTTGTAAGTGCATGGAGCACACTACCTTAAACCCACGACCAGCTGGCTGCAATAATACAAATATTAAGGCCGGCCGTAGTTGTGGTCCCAGCCGTCTTAACGTTTATTTTAACAGCGCCGGTGGTTTTTATTACGCTATGTTTTCAGGGCACCAGATGTTTTATTGGGGCATTATAGAGGCATGGGGTGCACTTTCCCTGTGGCTCACTCCTCCCCTGGTCGCAACCTACTTTTGGGTCGTGACCCTTTATTGAGAAACATGGCCTTAGGGGGATCTGTATAGTAATATATGTGGTGCCCACTATTCAGACTAAGATAAAATTCCTTTCAGGAGATTGATTTCAAGCATGCTCATCTAGATATAGATGTTTTGGTTTGGTTGAACTCCAGTTTTACATTTGAAGACTATTTTTATTTGTATTGTTAACATTTTGATGCTCACCTGGCAGAATACTGGGCTTGGACCTTGTTGTTAGAGATGAAAATGGAATCATTCTAGATCCTGATGACACCAGTGTAATTACCCTGTTCCGCTCGCATGAGATAGCATCAAGGCGGATTGATGAGAGGATCCAGGAGGAAAAGGTGGAGTTTTAAGCATCATATTCTAAAGGCCATTTTTAAAGGTCTTTGTTACTTAACCAGTTGTTCCTATTCTTTCTCAGTCTCAGCTGCAGCCTCTTGATATCCGCAGTCCAGCCATGCTGCATATGGCTCATACATACACCTTATATGTGAACTTGAAGAACTTTGTGTGTAACATGGCAGAGGATGCAGAGCTCCTCATGTGTCTGTATGACCCAGACACCTCCCATTTCATCAGGTAAGACTAGTGCTGGAAGTGCACAGTAATCCCTTGGGTCTGTCCCCTACTTTACAAATGTACCAGGAAGCCTTTGATGTTCCCAACACATTGCATTGTGGGATGCAGACCTGAACCCTAAACTTCAGTGGGTATTTGCATATGGTAAGCTTCTTGCTTAGATGTTCAGAGCCCACAGGTTTACATATTCATACTGTTTGTATAGGTAATGTATCTTTTAGTATGAGTTTTTGATTTGTCCTAATTTCTAGTTAGATATATGTTTTTAAGGGACTGTTATTTCTAGCTTTGTATTTGCATGTAGTAGAGATTCCTGAAAACTCTGTATAATTTCTTTATCTGCAGTGAAAACTACTTTGTCCGCTGGAGTAGTTCCGGTATGCCCAAAGAAATAGAGAAGTTAAACAACCTGCAGGCAGTGTTCACAGTGAGTGGTGTCCTCCTTGGCCAACTTGATCCTCTCATTGCTGTAGTAACCCAACATGATCTCATTTGTTGTATCATTTGACTTCTCTTATACTTCTTATTTCTATTCCAATCTTATGCTGGCCATACATGGCTTGAGGTGTAGAGAGTAGTTGACATAAACTACATAGGCATTATCCTCCCTTTTATCTTTTGCTATTCCTGCAGTCTAGCCAAGCTTCTTCTTGGGGTGCCATTGATGTCCACCTCCACTGAATGCTTACTAAAACCAATTTATCAGAGGTCAATGGCACAAAAACCCCTTGCAATGGCTTCTGGTAGGAAGAATGCCACTCTTACAGTGATTGGTCAGAATGTCATTCTTACAGACAACTAAAAGATCATTTGTGTCATGCTGCTGGCTTTGCCAAATGACATTGGTCTTTAACTGTGGCTGGCTCTTATCTGATGGTCCTTGCATGGTCTCAAAGAACCCCTAGCAACCTATGGAGGGACACTAGTTTGAATGACTGCTATGGGCTGCCACAGGCCAGGGAGCTGGCCTGTCTTATAGATGTAGACTGGGTGAATACACAGTGTGCTTTGGAAAGCCATTAAAATCAGATGATGTCCAAGGCTGGTCTGGTATTCTAAGTGTTACATTTTAACTTTACTGTATCCTCACTTGGCTCTTGTCCTAGTACTTTGGGGCCTTGCTGATTACCATGGAAGAAGGAAAGGCCAGCACTGGGCCCTGTGGAATTTTCTTAATTGGCGCTTATTTCTTTAAAGACCCTTGGCTTGATCAACTTAAGAATTCATACATTGCTTGCAGTAACTGCACTTGTATGTAAAATGATAATCTTTGCTGTTGGGTCCAATAAAGATGTGTAGCACTGCTAATGGCCAGTGTACAGGATGTGAAAGATCCCCTTTTACACACAGTACATTCTGCCTAATTATAAGTTGTATTATTTACTGTAGAGGGCTCTGTAAGAGGTCACAATAGTGGGACTCCCTGGTCTAGATAGTGGACTTGTATCGCTATGCCCCTTTGGAAATTCTTTATTATGGCTGCCTCATGTAAATGGCTCTGGAAATGGCAATGCAGAGATTTTACTACCAGAATGCCTTAGACATATAACAAACGGTTAAAGTAGTATTTTCCAGAATATACCTGAATCTAAGAGATTTTTATGGGGTATAAGAACACTTACATTGCAACTCATTGCTAATCATTTTTGGAAATTGTCTGCTGAATTAAAAAAAAAACAACCAAACAACCCATGTGTGGCCATCATGATACCAGCTGTAGAAATCCAATTTTGAGAAACGTCAATTTTAATATTGTGCCTTTGAATTTGGTCTCCTTGGTCCTGGCTATTCCTTTTTTATACTCTTTCCCAGCCCTGAATGTTTCTTCCTCCTCTCAATCAACGTTCCTGAGGTTCTTCACCTGTTTAAAGTAGATACAAACCATGACTGAAATACATTTTTGCAAAAGTACTGTGTACCATAAACATTTGCTATTCACATAAAATGCTTGATTAAACTTTTTTTTTCAACTTTTGTTGCATTCCAGTGGTGCTGACCTCCTGAACCCTCTTTGCATCCACTGTATGTCTATGCACACTCTTGAGATTTCTCAGGACAGGGTTTTTTGATGGTGGCAAGAGTGGACCATGCCTGTGTAATGTATGCTGTAAGTCCACTTGTAGTCTCTATTGAAATCCTATGTGACAAAGTGACAACACAAGGACCACGGCTGGAAGATAGGCACATGGTGTTGTCACTCTATACCAGGAAGTTCCTGTACAAGGTGTTTTTATGGCAGGATCACTTAGTATTCTTTTGTTGAAAGGTGCAGATTTGTCAAAAAATATATTCAAAATGCCCTTTTTTTTTAATGAAATAAACCTGTTAAATTTTATAAGAGATTTTAATGATTAGGTTTACATCTGCTTTAAACTCATTCAACTTCTTCTTCAGCTCTGCTTTCATTTATCCACCAGTTCTTTTTCAGTAGTAGAGTTTCTTCTATATCTTCTATTCAATACAAGTTCTTAGATTTTCTGCACCACATCATCCTATTGTCTTCTCACCCGCCACTTCCAACCCCAAACCTTCCTTGGGTGGTGTTCTCTGTGCCTTCCATTGTTTCTAGTCATTAATCTAACTTTCCTTTTCATTCTTTCACTACCTCATTCCATTTTGCATCTATTTATCTTTTTTCTTTGTCCCAAAGTCTTTCATCCATCAGTGACACTCTTGCTGCTGTCCTACATTTTCTCACCATACTATGATAGCCATCAAGATGCAATTTTTTTTTTTTTTGTTTCTAATTCTTGGGATCCTTCTTAGTCTTCCTTAGTGCTCTCCTTTAACATTATTTACCATCATATTCTCTGTCTTTTCATTCTTTACTTTTCTGCCACTCTCCTTGCTGATCTTGAACCACCTCTATTTTGTTTCTTCATTCTAGTTTTGACCTCTCTCCTCTTCAGGACCTCAGTAGCCTGGATCTGATTCGTCCCCGGATCAGCCTGGTGTGCCAGATAGTTCGTGTGGGACACATGGAGCTCAAAGATGGGAAAAAACACACGTTTGGCCTCCGAAGGCCTTTTGGTGTTGCAGGTAACAGCACTGATGCATTTTGTAATATGTTTACCTTAACTTCAACCTGCCTAGTTCAATTATGGCATAGCAAAGATTTCAGCAAGCTTTTCAGATTTCCAATCTACTTGATTTCTGTTGATATTATGAACACACTTTTCTTATGAGCCAGTGATATTATAGTATAGGTTCTGTGTGAAGGATGTGATCTGTATAGACTTTGTTGCACAATACCACGGGTCTGCTTTGCTCAGTGGTAGCTAATTTGCCTAGCACAAGCTAGAGGGAAGTTGAATAAAGTATTTTTTTGGTGGGACATTTCACAATGATTGTTTAGCACCCCACTGACACTTCGGTGGCATTGTGCACCTCCAGAGGCAGGAACGGGTCAGCATTTCACCCCAGGGCTGAGTCAATGGCTAAAATGGGGACTGAGAATAACATTGAGCACCAGTAACTTTTGCCTTTTTAAAGATTTATTGCAGAACAGTCAATAAGGTGAGTGATAGGGGTTCTAGATACCACAGCTGATGACTTACAGACTCTCCAGTTCCAGATCCCGCTTCATAGTGCCAGAACCATTAACCCGACCCAGTGGCACTGTAAGCACATTTCCTAAAGTCTGTGTGGTCTTCAAGTGAGTCACCAGGCCCCTTTGAGAAATCAGCCTTCCACCTAGCTTTCTTCAGCAAGGGTCTGCCCCTGGGTCTTCTCTTTGGTACAGCTTCATCCATCACCAGGCAGGACAGTTTCAGGACCACTTCCAGGTCAAGTCCATAGCTTCCTCCATTACCAGGCAGGATAACTTCAGGACCACAATCATCATGTCAGGTCCCACACAAGCTTTGGGCCGAACCAGTGCTTCATCCAGCATCACCTCCCAATGCCTCAGCCTGGGGGAAGAGACAGCACATGGGATGCCCCAAACATTTATATCCTCCCCCAGCATGCACCTGTGACTGCACTTCCTATTGGGTTGGCTGAAGGAAATATAAATATTCATAACTCCGGTATGTTAGTGAATTCTCATTCTGTTGTCAGTGGTACCAGTTATACTTACTGTTAGCAGTAAGAAACCATAACCAAACTTAAACTTAGGGAAAGACCAAGTAAAATAACTACACAATCAATGTGGGCTAACTACCACCCATCCAAAACTAAATTTAGATTGTAGTCCCTGTTTAGAACAAGGATGCTAAAATTTTCTTTTCCCTCATAAAATGAATTTACATTTATTCCACCTGTCAAATTTTATAATGTAAACAATCTTTGTAAAAGGTACTTACTGACCACCATGGCTTTTTTTTCTCAGAGAATAGGTGTGGGAACTCCTCCTGAGCCACCACTTGTCACCCCCACTCCCCCATCTCCGAGCACTGTCCCTTGGTTCCACCCACTACCCACCTCCCAGTTCCAACCCTTTTAGAGAATACAGAACCAAGTATCCTTTTTGATGCTAAGTAAACTGTATGAAGTTTTTTGAATGACTCCAGCAACAACAGACCCCCGCAACAATAGATGCCCCCCACAACAATGGACCCCCACAACAAAATACCACCCCACCAACAGTTGATCCACCCCAGCAACAACAGATCTTTCAGAATCCAGCATCAATAGAGCTCTCCCTCACCACTGGATCCCTCCCAGCAACAATTGACCCCTGCAGCAACATAAGAACCCTCCCCAGCAACAATAGATTTCCCACTAGCAACAATAGACCCACATAAAAAAAATAGTTCCCCTGCAGCAACAATAGTTTCCCCAGCAGGCAGAACTGCTGGGGAAACTCCAGAACACCCCAGCACCTCTTACCATTACATACATTCAGTGCTGGAGGTGGCAGAACTGTGTTCCTCCCCATGTTCCAAAAGCCCTGTTAACCAAAGATGGATAAAAAGTATCTGTGGGGGAGGAGAGATTGATAATACAAGTACCTGTTGGTCATAAAAGTACAGGTACTGAAAAATGTTATTTGCTTTTCTGTGGCAAGTAATTATTTATCTTTTACAGTGATGGATATATCTGATGTTATACATGGGAAGGTGGATGATGAGGAGAAACAACATTTTATACCTTTTCATCCGTAAGTTGCCATTTTGTTTCATAGCAGACAACATTTCTGAGTAATTTACCAGGACACTTATCTCTGAACATTATTTCCTCCTCAGGGTGGCCAAAGAAACTTACATCAGCCAGCGGCAACTTATCATGTCTCCTCTGAGCTCTTCACGGGTATTGGCTGAGAATGAGCCTCTCCCCACCATCTACAACAAGGTGATTGCAGCCAAGGAGGTCAACCACAAGGGACAAGGTATTGCACCTTTAACGGAGGAGACTAATGCAAACTTCTAGAAACTGTGGTTTTAAGACTATTGAAAGCTGTTGGGTATGAAGGGCTGCAACAAAGAGGTGCCTGCATTTACCTTCAGTATCTTTCAGTATCTCCTGCTTCTCTGAAATGCCAGGGTGATCTGATTGAAGCAAGCTTCAGGACTTACACCTATAGTGCTGAAACATGGCTCTCACCTACATACTTCCACAAACTGTTATTGGACAGTGAGTCAGACCATTGAAGGGCTTAGTGGCATGCTGTGACACTCTCAAAATGAGTGAAAGCATTGTCTTATCAGAACCAGAATGAGTGAAAGCATTGTCTTATCAGAATCAAAATGAGTGAAAACATTGTCCTATTAGAACTGCTCAGTATTACTGATACTGAAATCTGCTGCACTTACCTACAGACCAGGCCGTGCTAGACTATTTTACGCCCTAGGCAAGACCAGCAGCTTGTGCCCCACCCCCCCAAAAAAAATAAAAAAAATAAAAATGTTTAAAAACTGTAGAAAATATGAAATCAACAAACAACACATGAAACTGCTACATTTCTTTTAATTTGCAAAAATAAGTGCCATAAGATGCCACCAGCACCAATATTTAAAGAGAAATATATATTAATCAAATATAATTTAACTGTATTAACCAATCAGACAGAGAAACAAAAAAAAGTTACAAAACTCCACAGTGAACAGTAGCTGCCAGCCGACTTAGAGTAATGGACTGAGTCTGAGAGGAACACTAGGAGTGGCAGCTCAGCTGCTACACTGGTCCCAGACACCTGGCATCGTCCTCCCCCTCTGCTGCCCCTCCCCTCATCTGAAGGATCATTCATGATGTGGCAGCGTCACACACGATCAATCAGCATCTTCACCCTTCACCCTGACCGTTGTTCGCCCCCCTCCTCCTCCCATCACCTCCATGACCCACCATCCTCCTATGGCTGCTGCTGGGGTGCGGAGTCCAGGCTGTGGCTCTCAGTGAGGACAGGCGGCCTCCCAGCACTACACTGCTTCTCTCATACACATCGGGCCCCAATCATCCTACTCACAATAGGGTTCAGCCTGCAACCAGAGCACACCCGTGCCTATTGATTGGCTCCAGCCGTGTAGAAGAAGGCGGGGCCAGTGCTGGACACACCCCATTCAGTCACTAGCCGACTCCCTGTTACAGCTGGAGGACCATGTGTGTCAGTGTTTGTACCGGAGATGTACGAACCGATCCTCCTATCAGAGACTGCTGTCCACCCAGGGTCCTGGGCTAATATACTCACTTCCCATCCTAGGGGGAGCCGACATTTAAGTGCTACATGGAATGCCGCTATATATAGTGGCTGCCTAGTTTGCCTAGTGGAAGCACCGGCCCTGTCTACAGGTACCTCTGTATGCGTGCATTTCATCCCAGCTAGCAGCATTCAATATACTTAATGTAACCGTGTCTCTTTAAGCCTAAAGTGATGATCAGACCAGTGTTAGATGCAGCAATTGGTATGCAATTAGAACATTCTCCTACTGGCATTTGTGGGGCTCTTGGCAGGGGGTCAGAACTGCCTGACAAGTACCTCTGTTTTGATGCCCATCTAAACAGGATCTTATATCATTTATCCCAGAATGCAATAGATAAGGCAGAATCCTCAACAGTTACCATGATCTCATAACTTGTCTTGAATCAAAAGTAGTGCTGCACCTTTATACACTATGCCTTAAGACACGTTTCTGGTTTTAAAGTGAAGACTGTGCAGTGGAGAGGTTGTAGTTGCAACTAGAGGGCATAGATTACTTTCAAAAACAATCAGATCAGATGGAGTTTAGGGGTTGGAAACCAAAGAAAAATTTTACAGATAACTGACTCAGTGTACACATTCATAAGGGATTTTATAGGACACACGTATGCCTGCACTGGGTATTCAATGCTGCAATAGTTATCTTTGTTTATTCCACCTGAGACCCCTAGGACATCATCACCAAGTGCTTGACCAGGACATGCACTATTCCACAGCCACCTCCGAGAGAGCTGTCCAGGTCTGCACTGCTAAACACGTTCTCAACTCTACCCAAGTAGTAGCTGTTTACACAGGTGTAGTGCAAACCCCAAGCTGGTCCTGCTGTTTTGTCCAAGGTTCTGTTCCATAGTGGTGCACGGCAGCCAGGCACACAGTAGTTCCCCCAGTCTCTGAACGCAATAACCAGGCTGCAAGTGTCTTATTGAAGTTGAATGTTAAACATGGTTGGGGTTTAGGTTGAGCCTTAGAATACTCCAAATTTAGTGCAAACAGAGGACACTCACTGGTAATGGCGAAGCTCTTCGAGATGGATCTCTTGTAATGGGAGGTAGTGGACATAGAGCTCAGGGGACTCCCACTTGGAAGCAGCCCTAAGCCAGCAACTCTGGAACAGTCTCTCAAAGGGTTAAGCATCAACAGTCCCCCTTGGATCTCTCTCTCTCAGGTCTCACTGTGTCCCTGTGTACATGGATGCCTCCTTCAAGTACCAGGCAGTCCCTGCACCGTGAGCCTCCAGGCCAGATCCTCAGCAGATTTTCTCCAAACTGTTCTCAGCCACTTAGCGTTAGGCCCCCAGCGATCCTTGACCTGGGACCTTGTTGAAACTCCTGCAATCTTCAGCTAATCTGCCCAGAAGGGCAGCAGCCCATCAGACAGGGTCTTCTCCACCAGGACAAGGACTCTGCTGCTACAGGCCCCAGACTATTTATGCATGCCAAAGACCCTTGCTGATCATCTCTTTGAGCTGCATTTGCTGAAGCTGTATGAATATTCAGTTCAGGGTCTACCTCTCCCAACCCACTATATTCCAGAACCTGCTAGAAATGAGGGGGTTGTTAAGCCTGCAACCAACAGGTCCCAGAACAGCCAAAAGCAATCAAATACAGCTCCAGTGGCTACAGAGGAGCCAAAAACCAAACTAACCTTAATCCTACCAACCTAACTGGGGGGTGCTACATAGGGTTTATAGAAAAGGTGTTTGGACATAAACCTTTTTCTTCATTAGCATAAACTGTATTGAGTACCGCATGAACTGTATTTGCAAGGAACTATCTCTGCAAGTCATGACAGAAAGGCTAGTGGTCATTTCACACCTCAGCATTTATGTGCATTAGTCAACAGATGAATGGAACACATTAAAAATGTATGCAAAACTCACTGTACCTAAAATGGATGGCCTTTTGTTCTTTTCACTAATTGGTATATACCAAACTCATCCAGTCATATGTTATTCGCTAAACAGTTTTTTTTGTAGAAAATCTGACACATTGCTACTACATACTGTTTGCAGTGCACTCAATCACAGATGGACTTTCTGGAAACGGGTGACATATTTGCTAAATTATTTACAGTATATGTATGGCATTCCAATATATTCCTGAGATATGCATATTATGTATAGAAGATGAGGAACTCATACTACACTAGAATATATTTCAGAGGATTATTATTTATAGCACACAAAGCAATAGCCATCAAGTGGATGCAGCCTTTGGCGCCTACAATAGCTCACTGGTTATTTCTAGTCAACCAAATACTCTTATGCAAAGGTTATTTATGGAAATAGAAAGTGCCCTCTAAAGTTTCTGAAAATCTGGGCTGCATGGCGTAGTTCTTCCGTCACTCATAACCTAGTCAAGAACCCTCGACGCAAGCTACCAGTATGGGGAAGGTAGCAGTCTATGTGCGTTTCTGTTTTGTGATTGAAAGTATGAGAAAGAGTCACACGACACAGTGGTATGTTTTCAAAGTTAGTCTAGTGATAAAGTTGCTAATTTCATGTAATTTTTGCCTTGCTGACTTTTGAAATTTTGTACAACTGATATGTGATCAAACAGAATAAAAAATCTAGAGCTAGAAGTACTAACACAAAAAACATGTAAATAAGGTATATGTAAACCCTCACCTTGTGAAACAACCCATTCTATTTAAAATGGAAATGAAAGGCAAAACATTTGTCTATAGATATAAAAAATTATTATAAACATTGAGCTTCCCAGTGAATGGTTGTGCAGGTGAAAAAGGGGGGTGTATGTGTGTCAGGTTAAGTCTGATTATTGGAGGAGAGCACAGCTGTGAACTGAACATGCTGTGCTCTAATGCCTAGTGTGGTCAGTTTTTAATAGGAAAGCAGAGAGAATGGATGGAACATCAGGGATTTCACACAAAGGAAGCAATACACAGAGAACAGGATACTTTTTCATACAAGTACATGGTGCAGCAGGCACATATCTGGAATATGTTGGCATTACATATTCTTTAAGCTGTGGACATACCACATGTATGTATATAGGTTTATAAATCTATATACATGTGTGTTTGTGTGAGAATCAGAAAAGCTGATTGCAGAGTGTTAGGTCTGACTCAGCAGGGGGTGTGTTGGATCTCTGCAAATACACCACTTTTTTCAAACAGAGAGTTATGGGTCCTTCCAGTGGCGTCCCTAGGGGGTTGCGGGCCGCACTGGGTGACACCATCCAGGAGCAGGATGCCAGCAGAGCTTCTGGGCTCTGTGAAGGTCCTGGCCAGTTATTGGGGTGATCCCGGATTCCCAGCACAGTGACCGCTGCCCCCGATTTAACTGTAAAATGAGTATCCCGTGAAGATATGTATCCCCTGAAGCAACTGCGCATGTGCCAGTTTTAGGCCGAAGAAGCCGATCTCCGACTTTAGCACAGAGCTTCCACAGTTAACCCCTTACAGGCTTCAAACCGCTGAAGCTGATCACTAGTGGTTGAAAGATCAGTTTATCCCATATAGGTTGAACCTATGCGGGGTTAACTGATTTTGCAACCCATAATTCGCAGCCTGTAAGGGGTTAACTGTGGAAGCTCTGTGCTAAAGTCGGAGATCGGCTTCTTCGGCCTGAAACTGGCACATGCACAGTTGCTTCAGGGGATACATATCTTCACGGGATACTTATTTTAACGCTACACCAGCATTGCTCCTTCCTCTCTGGAGGGGAGACACCACGTGTTACCGCATCAGGTGACACCAACCCTTTGGGTCCTTCTCTGCTGCATGTTGGCAGGAAATAGGCTTTTCTACTAAGGCTGTGGCTGCATTCTAAAGAAAACAAGCCCACAAGACTTCGAAAATCTTTTGTTTTGAAGTTCAGTTTGGCTTTTTTCCAGTTCAGCTTTAAGTAGGATGTGACCTCAAACTTTGCAGTGCTTACTGGCACTGGTTTATTAAATATGCATTGTAAATTAAGTAATATCATAATGTTAAATGCTAAATGAACTTACCAATCAGTGAAGGTACATTTTTTAAAATTTTCTTACAAGTACATGGTACAGCAGGCACATGTCAGGAAGATGAAATGTTGGGTTTGCGTATTCATTTATAATTTGCCTGGAACAACCAATTATGACCTATTGTTATTTTTCTTGTACGAACTTGAAGCTTCTTCATGGCCTCAGAAATGCCTCCACTTTTTCAACTTCATTTTCCTTAAGTGAAGATTAGATACTAATATATTTATTACCCTCCCAGGGCTGTGGGTTTCCCTTAAGCTTCTCCCAGGAGATATCAGTCAGGTACAAAAGGAATATTCTCACCTAGTGGATCGATCTACTGCTGTGGCCCGGAAAATGGGATTTCCAGAGATTATCCTGCCTGGTATGTGTGTCTCAACATACGAGGTTAAAAAAATTACTCTGTAGAATTTTAATAGCTGGCTACATTGAATTTTTGAATGTTTTCTTTCCTCCTTTTACAGGAGCTGTTCGTAATGACATCTATGTTACTCTGATCCAGGGAGAGTTTGATAAAGGCAAGAAGAAAACCCAGAAAAATGTGGAAGTCACAATGTCTGTGCATGATCAGGATGGTTCAGTGTTAGAGGTATCGCTGTCTTATATTTGGTTGGTCACTGGTCAGGTCTTATAAAGTCATAATGTGATCTGCTGTTTCCTTTCTGAGCAGGAATCTCTGTTACTCATTAAAATTCATGTTTGTTGATTCCAGAAAGCTATCGCTCCTGGAGCTGGGCAGGAGGGGCTGCCAGAATACAAGTCTGTTGTGTATTATCAGGTCAAGCAACCATGTTGGTATGAAACCATCAAGGTAAATTATTCTTTTTTCCTTTGACGTGTAGATTTTTTCAATCTTGAAATTCTTAAAAATATAAAACTATAAACTGTTCTATTTGTACAATGTATGGATTTCACTTTCTGTAACTGAGACCCATTCCAGTGTTAACATTTTTCTGGCACAGGGTCATATGGGCAGGGTCATATGGGCAGTTCAGGCATCCCAGTGTGCCTTCTGCCTTTATTCCTGAGAATTTAGCAGCAAGAGCAGCTCCCTGATCACACATCATCTCTAACTGTGTAGTAGATCCATATTTTGCACAGTATCGCATCTATAGCTTTAGCGCAGCTCATGCTTTGTGACAGCTGGTGATAACACCATAGAGGCGTCGGTGCTGTGCAATTTATCTTTTATCAACTTACAGTGCTTTTTTGCATACTTTAATAAGTGGTTGTTCTGGAAACTTTGTCCTGCCTGCAAAATGGCTGGAGTTTTCTTTTTAAAATGTACTGTAATTCAGTCAATTATTCCTGCAAAAGAGGGAATCCCATATATAGATACAGGCGCACCTCGGTTTACGAATTTAATGCGTTCTCCGGGACGTTTCGTATTGTGAAAAATTCGTAAACCGAAACGCAGTTTCCCATAGGAATGCATTGAAAACCAATTAATCCGTTCCGGAGGTCAGAGAAAAGTAAAAAATAAGTGTTTTATCTGTTCAAAACTCTTTATAAAGTGCACTTTAAAGACTTAAGTAATGCACAGGCACATGATTAAAAATTTCCAGAACGGCTCCAAAATTTGATGCAAAAACCGCTTCAACATCTCCACATTCGACACCACATGCTACCCACAGACTCCAGCATGCACAGGGCCAGCGCTATAAACCTCCCAGGCACAATTCATCCTGGGGAAACTTGCTTTATATTGCGAAAAAAATTTGTAAATGCATTGAAAACCAATTAATCCGTTCTGGAGGTCAGAAAAAAGTAAAAAAAAAAAAAAAAAAGTCTTCTGTTCAAAACTCTTTATAAAGTGTACTTTAAAGGCACGGGGCCGGCGCTATAATCCTCCCAGGTGCAATGCATCCTGGAGAAACTTCATATTGCGAAAAAAATTTGTAAGCCGTGGCAGTATTTTCAATGGATTTTCATTCGTAAACCGAAAATTATGTTAACCGAGGCGTTCGTAAACCGAGGTACACTTGTACTGCATTGGAGTCATGTGCCATAGACTATATCATTACCATAGGTAGTATGTGTGGCACTAAAAGGGCCGCCGAGGTTCTTTCCCAGTAGATGCACCCGCAGCCAGGCACACAGTCATAGTCACTCTTTTGGCTCAGTAATTAGTCTAGGGGTATGCTTTATTAAAAACTTGGCTGGGTGTAGGGTATTTGTGGGATACTCCAGCAACAGTAAAGTGGAACTTTAGGCCAAAGTTAAAAATAAGTGAACAGGCAGAAAAGACATGCTTTGACATTAAAGATACTTACCTGCCTGTCCTCCCCTGTACAGTGCACTGCGTACCTCACCGTCCAATTTTGGCAATGCCAAATCTGACTAAACTTCTGCACATGCGCCAGAGTGACGTTCTTCCCACCCAGCCAATGGAAGCATCCGGCAATCGGGACCCAGAAGCAGGCAGCCCAAAGATATCAGAGGCCTGACGGGGGAGTTCAAGGATGCTACCAGTGGTGTATTTAGGTTTTGTGCTGCCCTAGACAACCCCTCCTCCCCGGTGTAGAGAGCCTGACACCAACCAACACCCTGACCCCCTCGCCCCCTGTGCAGAGAGCCTGACAGTGACCCAACAACACCTCTGCCCCATCATATCCCCCCACTGGAGAGAGCCTTTCACTAACACCCCCCCCCCCCTTGGTGACAGAGAGAGACACTCAGCTTTACAGCTCTGGACATCACTGGAAACGACAGTCAGGCTCTGCATACACCATCAAGCAGCCGCAGTCTCTCTGATACCACCTGGTCCCCATGCTGCATATGTCCCTTTTTGCAGGGGGCAGTGCTGCCCTCCTAAAAATGCCACCCTAGGCAAATGCCTTTTGGTAAATACGCCCCTGGATGCCACATCGCTGTAGCGAAGGTGAGTATAGTCTTCCTATAAGCAGTAACTTGAGATTTCAGTTAATTTCTTTCTTTCTTTTTTTTTTTTGTCAAGATGCATCATTTTCCTCTTTTGTACACAGGTCTCCATACCAATAGAGGATGTCAGCCGCTGTCACCTTCACTTCTCATTTCGGCACCGTTCATCTCAGGAATGTAAGCCTCTCTTTTCTGCTAACTCTGATGTTGCTTCAGCAAAGTATGTTATAGGCTGTTGTTGTGCCTAAAATGACCCAAAAAGCTCAAATGGTATTTGGACTGTTGGTAACATATGGACTGTAAAAATGTATTTCCAAAATACCCCAATGTATATTATGTTGCTCATCTATGATTAAAGTAGAACTATGGCCTGCTATGAAAAAAAATAGGTGCTACAGCACTGCATTATAAGTGCACCTGCGCTTACAGTATTCCCCTGAAAAGTCTCACAAATGCCTGATGATGCTTTCAGTTATTATTATCATACAGGATTTATATAGCGCCAACAGTTTGCTCAGCGCTTTACAATATAACGAGAGACAATACAGCAACAATACAGTTCAATACAAGAGGGTTAGGAGGGCCTGATCCTGGGAGCTTACAATCTAAGAGGGAGGGGCTGCTGGTACAAAAGGTAGTAACTGTGGGGGATGGACTGGTAGGAGGAGTAGAAGATTCCATTATTAGCTGAGGGCAGGATAGGCTTCCCCGAAGAGATATGTTTTCAGAGATCGCCTAAAAGTGAGCAGAGTAGGCGATAGTCTGATAAATTGGAGTAGTGAAGTCTTTTAAAGGCAGCTTCTTGTGACAGTATAGCAACAATGTTGCACTGCTCCTGAATTCAGAGAACACACATGCTACACTCATGTAGGCTGTGCCTGCTTGTACTATGATAGAATGAAAAAATGTCACTATCAGCATTTTGTCGGCTAATTCACAAGCCTGTAGCTTGTCAAACAGCACCTTGCTATACCTCGCTGGCCTACTATTTTATGGGTTGACAGCCCTACTTCTGCTACTGAAATTCTCCCACTTTGAGCTGCAGCATCTGGAAGGGGAGCGTGTGAGACACAAATGAAAGATGATTTGGCTCTGTCAAGGAAGGTGAAGGAAGTCTTTTTTTGTGCACTTAATATGAGGCTTGTGCATCACATATTAAATGTATTTGAAAGTTGCTAAAATGATTGATGTGAACTCTCCTTTATCCTTTTACTTCAGCTCGTGACAAATCGGAGAAGGTGTTTGGAGTGGCTTTTGTTAGACTGATGAACCGGGATGGCACAACACTGAGGGACGGTTTTCATGACCTCATAATTTACAAGGTGACTATTATAACTGTGTGGACAGGTTGTGTCAGGATGGACAACACAAAAATAAACGTTGCCCAAAGCAACCAGTCAGGTTATAATTTTGATTATATATTCTGAAGAAGAGTGATGAGTCTTCTAATCCTGTTCAAACTGGTTGGGAAATTTTTACAAAACTGTTAGAGATAAAGTACACAGTTACATAATTAGCTAGGCTAAAAAAAAGACTAATATCTATTAAATTCTACGTCCCACAAACCCTAACTGTTCTAAATTTTCCAGAACAATAAAAGACAAAATCTTCTAGCACAGAGGTGTCTGTTGGCCAACTGGAAAAAAAACAATTGTCTCACAAGCAATTGGATGATGTGCCTGTATGAGTTTTAGTGTTTTTGTTTTTTTTTGGTTTTCTCAGATATTTCCCCAGGTAATCTTCTGAATTACTCACGTCCTGTCCCTGAGTGGCTACACTCACTCCTGTGTATCTGTGAAAGGAACCATGGTAGCCAGGCTGGACATCAAATGTGTCTTCCTTTATTAAAGTGGAACTACATTACAGCTGAGCACCACAAACCAAAAACGCTATTTAATTTGTAATATTCAAAGCAAACTCCCCAAACCATCCACATCTCCATACTTTATTTTGCTGAGAAATCCCTTTGAAAAGCACCCCCTAGCATTTTCGGCCATTACTATCTTGAGTAAGGACAGATGATTAATGTAGCAATAACTTCCTGGAATTCTTCTGCTCTTAGCTCAGGCATGCAAGCAGGAGGGGTATGCTTAGCTTGAAAAACCCCTCCTGAAAACTCCTGGGATGTATGACATAATTTGCCTAGGCCTGGAAACCAGAAAGTAACTAGAGACGCCTTAAAAAAAAAAAAAATTTAAATACATAACTATTATATACTTTCCTATTTATTAATGCTAGCAGCATAAGATTACAAATATTATTATTATTATACAGGATTTATATAGCGCCGACAGTTTGCTCAGCACTTTACATTATGAATAGTCCACTTCCACTTTAATCTTCATTACATGTAGGGTAATCGGATTAGTAGTTTATACAAGAAAGATATGATTGTTTTTGTTTCCAGTTCAGCTCACGGGTAGTGACAAGGACACTGCATTTTTAGCACAAACATTTTTCTCTTACGGTACCAGATTTTTGTTCAGTTGGTACAGTTTTCATCCAAAAATATATTACAATACATGACATCACTTCCGAATTTTTATTCTGTCCTACGACAATTCTCGTAACTTTAGTTACCTTTTCATTATTGATATGAGATTAGCATGCAAAAAAAACTGACAATCATTCATCCAATATTATAAATATTGGAATATTACAAATAAGTTACTATGATATACTTTCCTATTTACTAATTCTAGCAGCGTAAGATTACAAATAGTCAATGTTGTTTGAGAGAGTGAATTTCCACTTGAGCCTGGGTTTACACTGATGCAGTCCAGGATTCGCAGCGTTTTCTGTGCGAATTTCGCACAGCGTCAGAATCGCACCTCGTTCATGCGAACCGCTGCGGGTGTGTATGTTAAGTTAACAGCACCCGAAATCGGTTCGCAAAACACGGTGCGATGTGCAGAATCGGATCGCATAAGTGTGAATACCCATGCGATCCGATTCTAGTGCGGACCCAAAAAAGGGTCCTGCACCTTTTTTGGTGCGGATGCGCTACGATTTGAGCCATACTATATATATATATATATATATATATATATATATATGGCTCCAATCGCATCGCACACAATTCACATGTGATTTGAACAGGAATGCGGTGCAGTTCCTGTGCGAATCGCATGCGATGTACCGCACCGCATGAGTGTGAACCTAACCTTGATCTTAGTTTATACAAGAAAGATTTGATTGTTTTTGTTTCCAGTTCAGCTCACGGGTAGTGACAAGGACACTGCACTTATCAATGGGTATTTTCTGTACTTGCTATAAAATGGTCTAATGCCCCGTACACCCAATAAGAAATTCTCTCAATATAACCCTAATATGCTGTAATAAATAACCGTAAAAAATGTGAAACAAATTTTAATACAATAAGTAAAAACCCCCCAAAAAATTATATATCCAAAAAAATATATAATAAAAATTTATAAGTCACTCGTGTCCAAAAAAAATATAATAAGTCATTTCAATCTTTGATTCCAATAATGAAAATTTCCGGATCCTTTAATGACGAGCCCTCCTATTGGCTCCCAAAGGAAATGTGAACCTCAAAAAAAGCAAACTCATATAATGCATTACCTTTATAAGATATAATTTAAATACTCATAAACAATATGCACTTTGCAACTTCAATAAAAAAAAAAAACCGTGACATTTAAAGTGAAAAGTGAACACAGTGTAATAACCGTGATTGTGCGTCACTCTGTGAATAAATTAATCCAAGTGACCATTCAATGTAAACTTCTAAAGTGATGACATCTAGGAGAAGATGGTTGATGACATCTTAAAGAGTGTTACTTAGGCTTGGAAGAACTTCGTTGGAGCGTGGTGCATATTTCTGCAGCATTATTAAGGCGTTTTTTGGTTGTTCTTTTGGTAAGGGTATTTATGCCTTACACTTTAGAAGTTTACACTGAATGGTCACTTGGATTAATTTATTCACAGAGTGACGCACAATCATGGTTATTACACTGTGTTCACTTTTCACTTTAAATGTCACAGGTTTTTTTTTGAAGTTGCGCAATGCATATTGTTTATGGGTATTTAAATTTTATCTCATAAAGCTAATGCACTATATGAGTTTTCTTTTTTTGAGGTTCACATTTCCTTTGGGAGCCAATAGGAGGGCTTGTTATTAAAGGATCCGGAAATTTCATTATTGGAATCAAAGATTGAAATTACTTTTATTATATTTTTTTTTTACACGAGTGACTTAAACATTTTTATTATATTTTTTTTGGATATATAATTTTTTGGGGGTTTTTACTTATTGTATGAAAATTTGTTTCACATTTTTAGGGTTATTTATTACAGCATATTGGGGTTATATTGAGATAATTTGCACTTTCAAGAATGAAAGTTAGACCTTTCATGTTAGAGGGTGTAGTTTTGGGGTCTAGATTTAAAATAAGAAATTCGTCTGAAATTTTTCGTACGAGGACCAATCGTCCGATAATCGGATCGTTAGTATACAGCTTTTGAGAGCTGCTCACGACAATTTGTGTGACGATATCTGAAGGGACAAGTGCAAAATTTTTCTCGTACGATTTTCGTTTATTCAGTACAGTAGTTGTCCAAAAATACAATACAAATACATGACATCAGTTTCAAAATTCTTTTCTTTCGTACGAGAATTCTCATATCTGTAGTAACCTTTCAATTTCGATGTGAGACTAGCAGGCGAAAAAACCCGAATGATTGTTCAATATTCTCATCGTGTGTACGGGGCTTTAGCCTAAAAAATGAAAACAGTCAATCACATGGCAGCAACTCAATGCATTTAGGTATTTAAACGGGGAGAAGACAATTTGCTGAAGTTCAAACTGAGCAACAGAATAGGGAAGAGAGAGGACTTAAGTGACTTTGAACGTGGCATGATTGCTGGTGCCAGACGGGCTGATCTGAGTCTTTCAGAAACTGTTGATCTACTGGGATTTTCACACGCAGCCATTTCTAGGGAAATCAAGACTCATCAGACCAGACAACGTTTTTCCATTCTTTTTTTCAATTTTGGTGAGCCTGTGCGAATCGTAGCCTCTGTTTCCTGTTCTTAGCTGACAGGAATGGCACCTGGTGTGGTCTTCTGCAGCTGTAGCCCATCTGCTTCAAAGTTGTACTTTCAGAAATGGTATTCTGCATACCTTAGTTGTAACAAGTGGTTATTTGAGTTACTGTTGCCTCTCTATCATCTTGAACCAGTCTGCTCACTCTCCTCTGACATCAGCAAGGCATTTTTGTCCACACAACTGCCACTCACTGGATATTTTCTCTTTTTCTGACCATTCTCTGTAAATCCTAAAGATGATTGTGCAGGAAAAATCCAGTAGATCGGCAGTTTTTGAAATACTCAGACCAGCCCGTCTGGCACTGACAACCAAGTCTGTTAAATCCCCTTTCTAGCCAATTCTGATGCTCGGTTTGAACTTCATCAAATTGTCTTCACCACGTCTAGATGCCTAAATGAATTTAGTTGCTGCCATGTGATTGGCTGATTAGCAATTTGTGTTACCAAGCAATTGGAACAGGTGTACCTAATAAAGTGGCCGGTGAGTGTGTATTGTGCATGTTTTGTCTTATGTTTAGGTTATAGCTGTGCAATATCCGTAAAAGTGTGCTGACATTTTGATTTAATATTTTAGGGTGACAGCAAAAAGTCAGATGATGCCAAGCTTTACCTGTTGCTCCCTGCGACTAAGGAGGAAGAAGAGGAAGTCCGTTCTCCAAGAGGACATGCACCCTCCCTCACCCCCACGAAGGATAGCTTCCGATTAAGCACATTGATCTGTTCCACTAAGCTCACACAGAATGGTGAGGAAGAGCTCATCAGGGTTAATGGAGAAGCTTTTTTTGTGCTCTGCTGTCGAATTTGAGAGTAGCTGGAAGTTATATTCAAGTGTTTTACTATATCTATACTACGAAATAGAAGAGTCTCTTAAACCATGAAGCAATGCAGGTTATTTATGACTGAGATACTCTATACTTTATATATATAACTGAGTATGGGTCTATTATTCAGAGAGTTTGGTGACTTTTTACTATTACAATTCTGCACCTTCTGTGGCCAGCCTACAGATCTAGCTGTGGCTAAGTGGAGTACTCCAGAAATAGTTGTTTAGATAAACGTATGTCCATTACAACTAGTAAAGATTAACTATTTTCCCCAGGTGTCCCTAACTTCAGACTTGAATGTTAAGTAGTCCCTAACACTTAAGCCAACCCCAAAGGTAAACCCTTAATCGCCATCTAACTCTTAAAAGAGAAGTTTGGCTCTTTTTTTTTTTTTTTCCTCCTAATTATACCTACCTAGGTGGATGCAGCATTGTTACGATGCTGCACCTGTTCCCCACCAGCTCTAAAGGTTCACATATGTGCGGGTGGTGCGGCTGCTGATCCGCACGAAAATCCTTGCAGCCGCACCACCCGCACAGAGGAATGCGGACACCCGGGCGGGCGCCATTAGTTCTAATGGCATGCCGCCCGCACTGGAAAACAAAACCGTACTGGGAACCAAGGTTCCTGTGCGGACGGCATTTTCAGAAGAAGTGCAGGGACTTCTTCCCTGCGTGTTACGGGGCACGGCAGTCCATTCAAATGAATGGGCTCTTGTGCCCGCGCAAAACGCGGCCCGCATGGCTGCAGATATATGAACCAGGGGTAAGGCTTGGTTCACATATGTGCGTGTGGTGTCGCTGTGGATCCACATGGAAATCCATGCAGCCGCACCACCCACACAGAGTAATGCGGACCCGCGGGTGGGTGCCATTAGTTCTAATGGCCTGCCGCCCGCACTGGAAAATGCAACCATACTGGGAACCGAGGTTCTGGTGCGGGCTGTGTTTTCAGAAGAAGTGCAGGGACTTCTTCCCTGCATATCACGGGGCACCAAAGTCCATTCAAATGAATGGGCTCTCGTGCCCGCACAGAATGCAGCCCACACAGTCGCATATATGTGAACCAGGGGTAAGTGTGAGAACTCAGCGATCATATGACCACTGATCGCTGAGTTTCACAGCCACTTTGAGCAGAGAACGGTGATTGTCAGTTTTTGGCACTCTTTTCTGCCCCCCCAGCACTCACTGGAGTGCTGGGCTGTGGAAGAGGAGGGAGCAGCTGGCTCAGGTTCTCAGTGGATTGCTGAAAGACTGAGCCAGGTGATGCTCCAAACTGGGGTGGATTCCGACTTGAAAGTGACACACGAATTTCATATCCCAGTCGAAAGTGCCTGATCCAACACGCTGGATTTTGTTTAGAAAAACAAAACAAATGATGGCACAGTTGTATGCATCATTTTTGTTTTTCGATCAAAGAACATTTCGTTTTTGCCTTGTCTATGGCTGGCCTTAAGCCTAGTACACACGACCAGAAAATCGTACAAAAAATACCGCTTTTAAAGCGATCGTACAATAATCTGACCGTACACAGCTTTCGTCTGAAATTATTCAAAGGAACTAGCACAAAAATGTTTCTCGTGCGGTTACCAGATTTTTGTTCATGCAGTACAGTTTTCATCCAAAAATACAATACAAATACATTACAATACATGACATTACTTCCGAATTTTTATTCTGTCCTGTGAGAATTTTTGTAACTTTAGTTACCTTTTCATTATTGACATGAGACTAGCATGCAAAAAAAAAAACCTGACAATTACAGGGCATTAGGGTGTTCAGTCACAGGTGCTGCTGCTTCTTGCATATTGATTTCCTCTATTGATTTTCTTTCCTGCAGTGCGCAGCTGAATAAGAGAACTTTAACTGTGCATGGTAAAAGAAATTCTAAAGGTGTTTTTTTTTTTTTGTAAAATATCAAACATGCTATACTTGCATACGGTGTGCAGTAGTTTTGCACAAAGCAGCCTGGATGCTCCTCTTCTCAGGTCCCCCACAGGCTCTCCTGGTTCCTCCTGTCGGGTACCCCCACAGCAAGCAGCTTGCTATGGGGGCACCCACTGCTCCGTGTATCTATTCACACATGGAGCCATGGCTTGGCCTGCCCCCTCTCTCTCCCTATTGGCTGACTGGCTGTGATTGACATCAGTGGGAGCCAATGGCCCCTGCTGGCTGTCTCAGGCAAAGAGAAGACAGAGACCCCAAACAGCCGAGCCTGTCAACTACATCGCTGCATTGCGATGAGGCTCAGGTAAGTATTGAGGGGGATGAGGGCACTACTACACACAGAAGGTTTTTTACCTTCATGCATAGAATGCGTGAAAGTAAAAAACCTTTAGCCTTTACAACCACTTTACCTTCAAACATGATAATTAACCTGACCTTTAAAGTGAAACTAAGCCTAAAATGAAAATAAATGTGAGAAGACCGCTCTTTATTGCAGAAAAGATATGATATGTCTCTTCTGCACTAAGAGTCGGTTACCTGCCTGCTTGCAGTCTTCCAATGAATGCACACTGTGTTGCACATGTGCAGCTCAGGATGCATTCAAGGCTGAATTCAGCTGGGTCAGAGTACCAGAATCCCGTGCACATACTCATGATGATAAACACCCCCCCCCCCCCCAACCATTCGCGAATCAAGATCTTTAAAATCCGGCACCCCCAGAGAAGTTAAAAAGACTCAGTGAGGGATGTAACGTTACATTGTTGGAAGTTGAAGGTAAGTAACTTGCAGAGTTTAGTTCTGCTTTAAAATGTACCTGTAGAGGATTTTTGTAAGGCTTATTTGGAATAGCATTACTTCCAGGTAAGTCCAGTTGCTTCTGTTCCCTCTGTATGCATCCCCTGCACACCTAGACTTGAAGTGTCAGTAACAGCCAGCTTCCTAGCTGATGGCTATGACAATGCCCACTCCCCCAACCTGCATGCCTAAGTGCCTGTGACATTGGACTTTCGGCTTATGGTAATGGCATTGGCTTGACATCAGTCTGAGACACTTGTAAGATCATTCAGAATTCATTAGCAGGTGCATTTGGCCTGACCTTTCTTCTAGTTTAGGCCCATAACTAAACTTGTCTTTTTTTTCAATTGCCCCCTGGCAGTGGATTTACTTGGCCTGTTAAATTGGCGATCAAACCCCAGGCCTACTTCCCAAGCACTCAGGAAACTCATGGAGGTGGATGGAGGTGAGATCATGAAGGTGAGTGATGAGCTGGAAGTTTGGAATTCTCATGTTGAGCATAGTGATATTTCCCAGTGCGAGTTGTACAAAGTCACAATATTTATTTCAGGGGCAGATCAATATTTTTGCATGTAAATCACATTTCCCCTTCACTTTAATATGTAGATGTTTGTTTGCAAAGCGTAGGTTTATATTTTGAATGATCACTTTGCTGGTTGGTCAAATTGCAAACATGCACTGGTAAATTTGTGAATTTTGATTTGCTATCCACCTGAACTGATCTGGTTGTTGACTACGAATGTGCTATCTTTTTTTTTTTTTTCTTCAAAATAAATATTTAACAAATAACACAGTATTGCCAGAGCCCTATGGGTTTTTTTTTTAAAGAAACAGTATAACAGAAACTGTTTACTTTCAGACTCTCTCCCTGATTAAAACCTCCAAAATAACCTACATGGAAGGGGAGAGAGGGGGAGACGTCTCTGCTTTAATTCATTCACTTATGTGTATACACTTTACCTTCAGCTGTTCATCTCTGTGTGCAGGCTTTTTTTTTTTTTTTTTTTTTACAAAAAAACAGAGTCAGGAAACCTGTCTGCCTCCTGGCTTCCTTTCCATGATTGAACCCTAATATGAAGCACTCTGTAGATAGCAAAAGCTATGAAGGAGTCACTACTCTGACTCATTCAGTTGGATCTTGAGCTACTGACCTCTGTTAACTGACATTTTTCATCAAAGCACATAAAGACTACTCTGCAAACCTGAAAATTAAGCTCATCGCCCCAGCTACTGTCTGAAAATTAAATACAATATATTGTGATCTCCATGCATGATTCAGATGTACCCCCCAAACATTCCTGTCAGTTTAATGTGTTTGCTCTGTTTTTCCTCTAAACACACTTAAGCTGCCTCTTAATTTAGCTCTCTCTCTGGTCTCCCCAGTTTCTACAAGACACATTGGATGCTCTGTTCAACATCATGATGGAGAACCCAGACAAGGAGAGCTGCGATGTGCTTGTGTTTGATGCACTGGTGAGATGAATGACCGGGGGTTATAACAAATGGTCATACAGTATATCTGCATTGTGTTTTATAGGCACTATACCTTTGCCCCTAAATTTCACATATTACTTTATACACACAGTGCATGCCTATACTGACCATGCATAATGTTATGCCTGGGCAGCTACGTCATGGAACTAATTTTATGTTCTAGTTCTTTTGTGTGACACAATAATACAACCTGTTTTAAAGCGGACTTCCAGTTGAAAAAAAAAAATAAAAGTCAGCAGCTACAAAAACTGTAGCTGCTGACTATTGAAATACAGCCACTTACCTGTCCCTCGGTCCAGCAGTGTCCTTACCACCGCTGGTTTCACCGGCTGTCTTCTCTCCCCGGCACTGGCATCTTCAGTGTGGGCACCTGGCTGTGACAGCTTGCGGCTTCACAGCCGGGTGCCCACTGCGCATATGCGAGAAGTGCTACGCGTAGTGAATGTAGTTTTTTAGGACCTGTCATGTGTCCCAGAAGACTACGGGGAGGGGGACAACATCTGCTTCCGATTACCTAGGCGATTGCGGGTACCTGTCAAATTTGGGTACCCCCTCCCCCCGCTCCCCAAAGATGCCAATCATTAATGGGGAGCGGGGGACAAAGGCTTAAAGCGGAACTTTCCCTTTTGGGTGGAGCTCCGCTTTTATATTCTGTTTTCTAAGCTGTTAAAAGTATTCATGAACATGTGAACAGCCCACTTACTTATAAAGGGCAAGATTGTTATGCACATAAAAACTTTTCAGCTATAGCAAGGAAAATGCATCGCAATCAGTAAGCTCTGAGCTGTCACATGCAGTTCTAAGTCAGGAATATTGTGCTGCGTTTCTTTATAATAGCAATCTTTCTGTCCACTGATGTTATGTTCATTTTCCCTTATACAGTTCTGTGTTGTAGATGTTTTTATTTCTCATTCTCCCATATTTTTTAGGTTTTCATTATTTCTCTGATCGCAGATATTAAGTTTCAGCACTTTAATCCGGTCCTGGAGACCTATATCACGAAGCACTTCAGTACAACACTGGCCTATGAGTGAGTAATGGATCTTTTTGTTTAATGTGGGTGTGCTTGTCACCTTATGGCTTACTTTGTTCCAAGGATAAGTAGTGACCTGCAACAAGCCAACCTCTCCTTCTTTTGCCATAACAATGCTTATTGTCTAATTGTATAAACCACTGAGACTAAGGCAGCCCATAGATGAATATTTTTTTTTTTTTTTCATTCAACCAGCTGGTTACATGAAAAAAACTGCCCCGATTTCCCCATCCACACATTCGATGTGGGTGAGGGAAACACTCCTGCTGAGCTATTGTGTTCTGACAGTGGGGAGACTTCCCCACCACCAGAATATACTAATGAGCACTGCCAGTTATAGCCAACAGCTCTGATCGTGCAGAAAGTTTCCAATAGGCTGGTTGCACAGGAGTCAATCAGTATATCGATGATGACTTCTATACAACCAGCCTGCCCATACATAGCTTGAAATGTGGCCGGTCCCTGCTGAACCATCTATATTTCGATCCATGTATCGCTGATTTAAAAAGCAGCAGTATGGCCTTACTGCAGTCATACGACTGCTTTAAAAAAAAAAAAAAGACATTTTTAAAGCACAGCTCTGTACTTTACAAATGTGTCCTTCCACAAAGCACGCTGCTGTAGGCTCTGTTTTGTAAATGGAGTGGTTGAGGTGGGGGTGCTGAGGTCGGGTGCTGCGGTCTATTAGACCTGCAGCTGAGGTCGGGTGCTGAGGTCTATTAGACCTGCAGCACTTGCATCAAAGCAGATTCTGAGTACTACAGTATATGAGCTGTACTTTTCCCAGCATGTAGAAGAGCAGAGCTGGCAGTTGTAGATTAAAGTCAACAGGTCAAGAGGATTCATTTTTGCCAAATGAATGTATGACAACTGTAAAACTGGTGAGTTTTTGTGCCCAGCATTGGGCTTTAACCACTTACCTACCGGCACTTATACCCCCTTTACCAGGCCAATTTTCAGCTTTCAGCGCTGTCGCACTTTGACAATTGCGCGGTCATGCAAGATTGTACCCATATGAAATTTTTATCATTTTTTTTCCACAAATAGAGCTTTCTTTTGGTGGTATACTTGTCGCTGGGTGGTTTACTTTTTGCGCTATAAACAAAAAAAGTGAAAAAATTAAAAAAAAAAAAAGTTTCTTTGTTTCTATTATAAAATTTTGCAAACAGGTAATTTTTCTCCTTCACTGATATGCGTTGATGAGGCGGCACTGATGGGCACTGATAGGCGGCACTGATAGGTGGCACTGATGATGGGTACTGATAGACAGCACTGATAGGTGGCACTGACTGGCATCACTGCTGGGCACTGACTGGCGGCACTGCTAGGTATTGACTGGCGCAACTGCTGGGCACTGACTGGCACAAACGCTGGGCACTGACTGGTGGCACTGACTGGCAGCACTGCTGGGCTGCTCTGGTGGGCACAGGTGGGTGGCTCGGGTGGGCACAGGTGGGTGGGCACAGGGGGGTGGCACTGGTGGGCACAGGTAGGTGGCACTTCTGGATGGCACTGCTGGGCACGTGTGTGGCACTACTGGGTGGCACAGGTGGTTGCACTGCTGGGTGGCACAGGTGGCTGCACTGCTGGGCACAGGTGGCTGCACTGCTGTGCAGAAGTGGGCGGAACTGGTGGGTGGCACTGCTGGGTACCAATCATCAGGGCACTGATCATCAGTGCCCTGATGATCGGTGTCGATCCCTGCTCTAACAACTGCCGGTTCTCGGCAGTACTTTCCTCATGATCTGACAACGCGAGGAAAGTGCAGCCGAGAACCGGCAATTGCATTTCCCTGTGATCAGTGTGTCATTGGACATGGCTGATCATGTGGTAAAAGGCCGATGTGATTGTTTTTTTTCCGTAGGACACAACGATCATGGAAATCGCCGGGGGCGCGCAGGAGAGCACTTTCCAGGAGGACGTCATATGACGCCCTTCCAGAACTGGCCTGCCGCAGTGTAGCCATCATTGGGCTGTCTGTGGTCGGCAACTGGTTAAAGAACAATAGGCTGTAGAGGCCATGCTGCTTATTATGACTTGATTCTGAAATTGCTAGTTGGCTGGCTCTCTGGCTTCAGTTTTTTTCTGAGTGTCTGGCAGCCTTTAGTAGATAAAATCTGTCCTGTAGGTTTACTGAGCACTTGTCTCCTGTCTGCAGGAAGCTGATTAAGGTTCTTACATGGTATGTGAGTAGTGCGGACGACCCGTGTCGCAGAGAGATGCTCTTTTCCTCTCTTAAAGCCATAAAGTATCTTTTCCGGTTTATAGTCCAGTCCAGGGTACTCTACCTCAGGTAAGGCTTTCCATGATAGCATGTCATTTGTATTTTGCAAAAAACTATGCTTGAAGGGTAACTGCGGCTAAGTTAACATTTTTAAAGCCACATTTACTCTGAAAGGTGATCGCACATTGGTACTGACTATAGAGCATGGGCCCCCCTTTATAATGGTATATATCAGTGTTTCTCAACATTTTTTCAGTCACGGCACCCTTGAAAATTATTTTCATTCTCAAAGCATCCGAGTTAAGTCTTGGTTCACATTACTGCATGTCGGGGAATGCCCACAAAATCTTGTGGGTTCCCGACACACACACAAAACATGCTGCTCTTTGGCAGATGCACAGGGGTGTCATTAATTCTTAATGGTACCCCCATGCATTAGCAAACGCAGTACTATTTTGGTGTAGCGTGATTTAAAAAAAAAAAAAAAGGGCCAGACTAGGGCCAGTTCACACCAGAACGCGGTGTGGGAAAGGCACGCTCTGTGTGACTTGCGATCTGCATGCAGGTGCCAATGCATTGTTAATGGCACTCCAAACGCAGATCACAAATGCAGTGTGTTTGACGGTACCAAATGATGGTACCACAGTACATGTGGTGCATTTTTTAAAAGTAGTGCATGCATTATCTCTGCATTCCAGTGCAATTTGCAGCCCATTCAAATGTATAGGCTGCAAAATCACAGTGCACATTTCCCTCTTTTCTAACCTCTGCACCCCAATCCCACTCTGCTCATTTTTTGGACCTCAATCCCTCTTCTAATCTCTGCACTCCAGAACTGTTCTCACATTTGCAACTCAACCCCCTGCTCTGCTCACCTCAGTACCCCAAACCCCCTCCCTGCTAACGTCTGTACCCCAAACCCCCTTCCTGCACACTTTTGTACCCCAACCCCCCTCTCTGCTCACCTCTATACCCCAAATCCCCATATCTGCTCACCTCTGCACCCCAAAACCCTCTCTCTGCTCTCCTCTACACCCCAAAACCGTCTCTTTGCACTCCTCTACACCCCAAACCCCCTATCTGCTCACCTATGTACCCCACTCTCTCTGCTGACCTTTGCATTCCAACGCCCACCTTCCTTTTTGCTTCCCTCTGCATCCTGATTTCCTAATACCATAGCTTAAGGGTAGGGTCATTTTTCCATTAGAATCCACACGTGGGCGGTGTTGGTTGGGTACTCTCCTGTAGGGGGAGACAGAGAGCTCAGGACTCAGCCTCCTCCCCCTACCACTGCTCTTCACTGCACTGCACTGCACTGATTGAGCTTCCCACTGTGCTGTTGTTTGGCGGAGAGGGAGTTTGATTGGATCTGATATCCTTTTTCATCCAGGATGCTGTGGCACCCCGGTTGAGAAAGGAAACACATAAGGTGATCAGTGGGCAAAATATATAATTAAACAGCATGGAATGTGACCATGTTTTCTCAATAACACCTGGGTTCATCTGTGGTTGTTTTGGGTTACTGCAGTTGTTAACTTTTCCCCTATTACACCAAATAAACCCAACAATCCATGATTACAGGTTTTATGGTCAGGGCGAGGGGAACGACCAGTTCAATGACTCCATACGCCAGCTCTTCCTGTCCTTTAATGAGCTGATGGACCGGCCATTGGAGGAAGCTGTGAAGATTAAGGTGTGTTACCAGTAAAAGGCCTAGGTAGGCCATATTGTCACAAACAGATATCACAATCCTCTTTCTGTAGAATGGTTGGTGTAGTACAATCATTGTGTGTTCTGTTACAGGCAGCAGCCCTGAAATATCTTCCAGGAATTGTTAATCACTTGAAGGTCGCCTTTGATCCTGTGGAACTGAGGTAAGTAAAACAAATACATAATCGCAGCCTGCTTTGTTGCACAGTTATGATATGAAAAGGTGCCGTCTCTTCGTGATATGTCTTACTGCAGAGGATGGATGAAGAAGGTAACACTAACCCAAAGATTAAATAAAAATGTTGGCTGAAGTGTGTTGCTTAGTAAGGTTTGCTGTTCTGTAACAATCTATAATAGCCTATAATGTTAGTGTATGCACTCTCCAGCGCCTCAGGATATGCACAGCCAAAAGGGAAGCCAAGGGTACCAGGACAGCGACAACCAAAGGAAATGCTCCAGGGGTGCAGCCCTCCTCAGACGGGGAAATCAGCCACTGGATAGAGAGAAAACAGGTGTCGCACACACCTAGTGCATTATCCAAGGTTTATTGTAGGAGTGAAAGAATAATAAAAACATACAGACGAAGCATGCATCTAAAAAGCATAGAAAAATGACAATGGCCACAACGGCAGGCAAGGTGTTCTCACTGTCATTGTGGTCAAATGGCTGACCCATTTCGGGGACAAATCCCTTTCCTCAGAGCTGATGACCAACCTGTATGGAGGTCAAGTAGTATATAACCAGGGCTAGATGCCTTGGGAGCAAAGCTCCACCTCCTCTACTTGTTATAAGATGAGGGGTTGGAGGGGGTTATTTAAAGTGCAATCTTTTGTAGTTTTTATAAACGCATATACATACATATATACACATGCATATACACATATACAAAGATATATACATGCACTAAGAGACAAAGCAAATAAAAAATTATTAAAAATACATGAATATAGCACCTGCAAATGTAGATAAATAAAAATAATTTTTTTTAAATAAAATATATAAAAAATATAAAAATAATCATAGTAGTAACACTGGCAATGATGATAAAAAATAATAATATTAGTAAACATCATAAAAATAAAAATAATAAGACTATTGGATAGTAGATGATTATCCGTTCAAAGTAATGAGTGTGGCTGTAGACCATATATATCTATTCAAACGTGAAGCGCTGAGCAAACTGTCGGCGCTGTGTGAGTGCTGTGTAGTGATATTGGACTGCTGTTGGAGAAAAAAAAAAAAGTGGGAACATTAGAAGACATGAAATAAAGAGTGTGTGTATGTGTAAATGAATGACCTTTAGGAGGCAATGGTTAAGTGAATGGATGAGACATATGAATATGGTGTAGATACCTCTGATGCAGATGTATGATGAATGGAAAGTAGGAGCCTTGCTGTTGATGCCTGAGTGGGATGGTGTGGGAGTGTGCGTTTATACCTGTGGGGAAATGGCTGCTGGAATGCAAACCACAAGACAGGAAGTAAACTCCGGATGACTCATGTCTGGTATCCCTGGAACAAAACATGAACAGGTGCAGTGACTGCAAGGCTCCTCCCAGGGGGGAAAAAGGGAACGGAGTCAGCATAGCCATGTGGAGGATGACTGGAGGGGGTGAATGTGGTGTTGTGGTGATAATGGCACGGATGGCCTCGGGAACACAGGGACTGAACTGAAGAGTGATAGGAGGCAGATAATGAGTGTGACAGAAGCGAAGGGGGGGGAGACAGAGACCTGTTGTGTGATGTGTACTGGAAATGCAGCTGATAGTAGTGACAGAGCTGGCCAGAGGGTGGGGGGTAGGAGGGGAAAGAGGAGGCAGATGTGATGAATGTTCTATAATGGAAATGAACCTATGAAAGTGGCAGACTTAGGGGGCAAGAAAAAGAAGGGGGGGAAGGGAACCAAGAGGGCAGATATGTTTGTAATGAATAATGAAAATGTAATGATCAACATGTCAGAACTGAGGGGGGGGGAGGAGGGAAGGGGGATACAGACATGTGGTGAGTATTGTATGATGTATGGAGTGTGACAAAAATAGGGGGGGGGGGAAGAATGAGAGAATATGAAACTAATGAATAATAAGTCTGAGAAGAGGGAAGAAGAGACAAAAAAAAAAAAATATACACCCTCTGATGCGGGTGTATATTAAAAATATGTGATACACTGGTGTAATTGTATTGGTTTAATTGATCGCAGGGAATCTGTGTATATATATATATATATATATATATATATATATATATATATATAAATAATCCAAGTTCACACCGCACATGATGGAGCTGAACATGATAATGAAGACTATTAATAAAACAATGAGAGCAATCGTGCAATAAAACCATATAAACCCTTGTGGCCAGGGGCGGATGGACCACCTGAGGATCTGGAGCCAGCAGGGGCCCCATGAGATGCCCCCGGAGCCTCCCCATGGGCCCTCCCGAGTGTGGGCAAGGACACAGGTGCCCAAAGACCCCCCACTGACCAGGGGTCCCACGAGCCAACAGTCCGCCCCTACTTTTGGCCATGATAGCAGGAGAATGACATCTCTAGGGACTAAAACGGTGATATGCCTAATGTATTGACCACAAAGAAAGTGACTTACCGTATTTTCCGACGTATAAGACAACTTTTCAACACAAGAAAAACTTCTGAAAAGTCGGGGGTCGTCTTATACGCCGGTATACGGCGAGCCGGTGTCAGGGCGGCACTTTTTCGAGGGGCGGTGCGGTGCCGCCCCCCCCTCCTCCTTCAACGGACACTAAGTACAGGGGTGGGCAGAGGGGCTGCTGTACCTTACCTGGCTCCGGATCCGGTCCAGGAAGCGCAGCTGCTCCTTCTTTCAGTACGGCCGCTCGGCTCCGCCTCCTCACCGGTGATTGGGCGCCAGCACTGGAAAGGCACACAGGCGACCAATCACCGGCCAGGATGCGGAGCTGAGCGGCCCCGCGAAAATCTGAAAGATGGAGCAGCCGCTGCTCTTCCCCACTGACACTAACAATGGGGCACTATTCCTCCTCCACACTGACACCAACGATGAGGCACTGTTCCTCCCCCACTGACACCAACGATGGGGTACTATTCCTCCTCCCCACTGACACCAACGATGGGGCACTATTCCTCCTCCCCACTGACACCAACGATGGGGCACTATTCCTCCTCCCCACTGACACCAATGATGGGGCACTATTCTCCCCACTGATACCAATGCTGGGGCACTATTCCTTCCACTGATACCAATGATGGGGCACTATTCCTCCCACTGACACCAATGATGGGGCGCAATTCCTGCCACTGATACCAATGCTGGGGCACTATTCCTTCTACTGATACCAATGATGGGGTGCTATTCCTCCCACTGACACCAATGATGGGGCACTATTCCTCCCACTGACACCAATGATGGGGCACTATTCCTCCCACTGACACCAATGATGGGACACTATTCCTTCCACTGACACCAATGATGGGGTGCTATTCCTCCCACTGATACCAATGATGGAGCACTATTCCTCCCACTGACACTAATGGGGCACTATTCCTCCCACTGACACCAATGATGGGGCACGATTCCTCCCACTGATACCAATGATGGAGCACTATTCCTCCCACTGATACCAATGATGGAGCACTATTCCTCCCACTGATACCAATGATGGAGCACTATTCCTCCCACTGATACCAATGATGGAGCACTATTCCTCCCACTGATACCAATGATGGGACACTATTCCTCCCACTGACTAATGATGGGGCACTATTCCTCCCACTGACACTAATGATGGGACACTATTCCTCACACACTGACACTAATGATGGGGCACCATCATTGGTGTCAGTGGATGAAATAGTGCCCCATCATTGGTGTCAGTGGGAGGAGTAGTGCCTCATCATTGGTGTCAGTGGGAGGAATAGTGTCCCATCATTGGAATACCATACTGAAATAGCATACCATATTGAAATCAAATCTGATGTTTTTTCATTTTTATTTGGTGTGCGTTGGAAGAGGGGTAGTCTTATACGGCGAGTATAGCTCAAACCCTATATTTTAACAGGAAAAGTAGGGGGTCATCTTATACGCCGGAAAATACGGTATCTTAAAGATATCCCATCACCCAGATGGGCATATATATAAAAAAAAAAAAAAAAAGGGGGAGTGAGTCAAGGGGGATAAATATTTAAAAACTAGATGAGAGATTGGATGTCCAACCCCTCATTTAGCCCTCTGGGTGATAGTGTGCCCAAGCGGTGGATACTCTAAAATGCTTACTGTAGGGGCTTGTTCATATTTGAGACAGGCCTTGCTGCCACTCTGAATCTCTTTTCAGAGGTGCTTGGCTTCTGCAGGCAGAGTATCTCCTCCTCGTCACCTGATTTCATCCAGAAAGTGTTGCACCATAGTGTTGCAATTGTATGTAATGCACTCATTTGTGGCACATTCCCACAGACTAGACTTGCAGCTCAAAGCAACATGCTGTATAATTTTTTGCAGCGACCACAGCATGTGTGTAATCCTCCAGTTGTATGTTGCATGGTGTTCAGGTGGATGGTAGAGGAGCAATAAAACCTTGGCTCACCTACCTAGTTTTACCGCACTCTGGTCACAGGCAAGTCTAAGCTGATGTGTTTTTTGTTACAATTATGTGTACATATACATGCTGGAGCATGGCAAATTTCACTAGCTACCATACGTTTTGCAGCAGAAACTAGAAACAAGGTCTCATGTACTGCCACCATTTTTCTTTCTGCTGCTGTTTCTTATTTCAGCAGCTTTTGGTAAGCAAAATCATTGGCACCCATCTCACTATAAGCTTCAATAACTTGATCTATTGACACACACAGCGTGGCTTGGCCCTACTTCCCCACTCTCTGCTCACAAGATTTGATTGACAGCAGCAGGAGCCAATGGCTCCCGCTTCTGCCTCTGTTAGCAAAGAGAGAGGAGCAATGCAGATAGGCACAGCACCAGATTGAGATCAGGCTCAGGTAAGTATACCGGGGGGTGCGCTTGTGATACAAGTACTGGGACATTTTTTGCCTTAATGAAGGAATGCATTAAGGTAAAAAATATCCAGACCTTAGAACCACTTTAAAGCTCCCAAGGCACAGTAGACTGCTTAAAAACTTTAAAACTGTAGGTTGTGGTCATATAGTGTTTAGCCACAGTAAAATCTAAATATCATTAGTTTTAATTTTGCCTGCTACAATGTGTCAAGTCCTTGAGTGAAAGAATGTCACCAGCACACCACTGATCTCCAAAATGGGCCAAAGCTTTAATCCGCAATCACATCCTTGCAGCAGAAGCAACGTTTTGTAGCCTCACTTGACCCTTCATCAGGCATGTGACAATGCGAGGCTCCAAAACGTTGCTTCTGCTGTAATGATGCGAACGCTGATTAAAGCTTTGGACCCATTTTGGAGATTAGCGGTGTGCCGAGACATTCTTTTACTCAGATTGTCTTCAGTTCCAGCCGATAGTCGCTGGAGCCATTTCTATAGGAATGTGTGTGTTGGGAATAATATGCTGAAACCCTTGTTAAGGACAGTCATATACAGGCTAGAATTTATAAGGGATAATGTAATTTCCATTATCACTTGTGTGAATATGTAGAAAAACCTCAGCAATCAACAACAGATTATTCCTTTTTACTAGAGAGTTAACTAGTTGTGCTATCTGTAAGGGTAAAAATTTGCAGTGGTTCCTGCGAGCGCACATTGTGGCAAACAAGGGAAGGTCTTCCATTGGTATTGTTTCTGGCTTTACTTTTACACAAAATATAACATTTTCACTTGATGCTGTTCTTTTTCAGTGTCCTGTTTGCCAAGTTCATGCAGAGTG
Source organism: Staurois parvus (assembly GCF_062004578.1). Taxonomy (NCBI): domain Eukaryota; kingdom Metazoa; phylum Chordata; class Amphibia; order Anura; family Ranidae; genus Staurois; species Staurois parvus. The sequence continues at coordinate 6,158,359 of NW_028318382.1, forward strand.
TTCCACCAGACCAACTGGTTCATCAGACACTGGCCTGCATGTGCAAAGTGGTAGAGAGCGACCTCTTTCTACAACAAGGTGAGGACTATATTTGCCATGCAAGAAGCAGGAACATTATTAAAAATTGGTTTCTTTAGAATAAACTAACCTCGATATTATCACGAATTGTAGATTGGACATATAGTTCACAAGGGAAGTGTTGGGTAGATATGGAAGGGACTTTAAGTGAGGCACAATTGGAGAAGATTATTTGGATACCACATAAGTTTCATATATTAGATGTGAACACTAGTTCGTTGACAAGGAAAGTTTTAAGAGTCTGGGATATACCGTATTTTTCGCTCCATAAGACGCACTTTTTTCCCCCACAAAAAAGGGGGGAAAGTGTCAGTGCTACTTATGGAGCGAATATGGAGCATCCGGTCCAGTATTTCCACCGCCACCGTGTCAGAATACTGGGCCGGCCGCTCAGCTCTGCAGTGGGATCTTACCTGTTCCTCTATCCAGCGGCGCGCTGTCTTCCCAGCTTCTGTAGTGTGCGTGACAGCCGGGTCCCAAGTGCGCATGCGCAAGAAGGGGTGCTCTTTGTGAATGGTAAGGCGGTACCTGGGACACATGACAGATCCCAGAAGCCGCCGGACCAATCACAAAGCGCAGCGCTTCTCGCTCATGCGCACTGGGCATGCGGCTGTCCGCCGAGCGCCCACACTACAGAAGCCGGGAAGACAGCGCACAGCTGGATAGAGGAACAGGTAAGATCAAAGAACAACTCCGCGGAAGTAAGAGCGGGTACCTGTCAAATTCAGGTACCCGCTCCCCCTCCCTCCCCAAAGGTCAGCAGTCATCTCCTGTACTGTCCGCAGTCTCTGGTCATCTCCTCTACTATGTCCGCAGTCTCTGGTCATCTCCTGTACTGTGTCTGCAGTCTCTGGTCATCTCCTGTACTGTGTCTGCAGTCTCTGGTCATCTCCTGTACTATGTCTGCAGTCTCTGGTCATCTCCTGTACTATGTCCGCAGTCTCTGGTCATCTCCTGTACTGTGTCTGCAGTCTCTGGTCATCTCCTGTACTGTCCACAGTCTCTGGTCATCCCTGTACTGTTCGCAGTCTCTGTTCATCTCCTCTACTATGTCCACAGTCTCTGGTCATCTCATGTACTATGTCTGCAGTCCATTAGTTCAGTGCGTCTTATGATCAGGTGCGTCTTACGGAGCGAAAAATACAGTAATATACAAGCAAAAGGGATGGAAATATAATTTAATATTGACTCCCTTGGTGGGAACAGAGTATTTCCCTCCAGGGAAGGATAATATTTCCGGGAAGTGGATTAAAATTAAATGCATGTTTGAAGGATATATTGTTTAAAGGGAAACTGCACACTTTTCAAGATTTAAAGAAGAAAAAAGATTTATTTTTCACATTAGATGAGTGGCGTTATCAATTAGGTAATTTTGTTTCAATGCTTCTACAACCACTGAGGACATCGGAGGATCTGTACTCTTTTGAAATATTGTTGAATGTAAATATAGTACAAAAACAAGTTACCTGTAGGATTTATAAGATCCTTGTGGATATGGAAGGAGTTGATCCTTCCCTGTTCTTGGTGAAATGGGAAAAGGAGCTTGGAACAGAAGTGAATGAGCAACAAAAGAATAGAATACTTAAATTAAAACATAAGGTGAGGAATATGAGCACAGTTGAAATCAATTACAAGTGTTTGGCGAGATGGCACAGAAACAGCAATTAGATGTTTCACCTCTGTGCTGGAGAGGTTGTGGGATTAAAGGAACAATGGCACATATATGGTGGGAATGTCCTAAAATACAGGAGTATTGGAAGGAAATAATCCAACATATCCAGGAGATATCTGGGATCACCGTACAGAAAGACCACTGGGTGTTTATTTTACCATTTTGACCCTTCAGTGACATTTAGTCAGTGCAGCTAAGGGCCTGATTCCCAAGTTTTGGCAGGTCCAAGAGCCCCCAAGAATAGATTGGATAATTACAGTGGAAAATATACATAGCATGGAGGAGTTATATCATATGGAGGAGGATAAAATGGAAAAATTTAGGAAAACGTGGAGTAGTTGGTCAGATTTTTAAACATCTAAAAGATACTCAGAATTAGTTGGAGTTTAAGGTGAAAGGTGTAGTTTTAGAGTAAGATGGAATATTTGAAAGAGAGAGTGGAGATACGAGGGAAGGGACATAGATATAGACAGAAAAACATGGGAGGATTAGAAATTAAGAAAGAGGATATGGACAGAGGTAATTGGATGGGGAGAGGGCGGGAGAATGGGCGAGGTAGGGGGTAAGGAAATGCAAAAAGGGAATTGGTGTTCTTTGTGAATTGTATGAGTATAAAGTTGTTCGGTTTTTTACTGAAACATTTAATTAAAAACATAATAAAAACAAAATAACCCTTTAAATGTATGTAAAGGCATTCTTTTTTTTTTTACATTTTGGATAAAGTTTGGAGGTGTTAGGCCCTCTTTACACCTAAGCATATCAGAATCGCGGGCTGAATTGTGCGATTCCAGAATTGCAGCAAAACATGTGACACACTTGCAGTGCCATTATTTCCTAATGGCACCCCAAAAGTGGTGCAATTTTGCTGCATGACAAAACCAGGAAAAAATCGTGGTTAAACGAGCCTAGCTCACTGTCAAAATTTGATACATCAGCTTCTTTGGTGTGACAAAAGCGCATAGGGCAGTGCATTCAAGTGAATAGTCTGCCCAATGAGTATCATGCAGAAATGCATGTAAATCTTGCAAAAAAAACCAAAAACATCTGTGGGAACTTGCATTCCTGCAATGCAAAGTGTGGAAGGGACCTTAGACCTTTTATTAAGTTTATATTACTGCCTCTGTCCCCACTGGGGAGATCCACCCCTCTATTTCTGCTGTATACTGGACCACTTTATTTTTAAAAAATAAATTGTGGTTTGCGTATGGACTTTACGTTTACTTATTCAAGTATCAAAAGGATGGGGCTGACAGGAGCCCAGCTTGGAGATCGACACCCACTGCATGATAACAGCCAGGAGGTTGAGCTAAGCTCACTTGTTTGGTGAGACCCTTCTATTTGTCTTTGTGACCATTATCACTTAGACCAGCGGTTCTCAACCTGGGGGTCGCGACCCCTTTGGGGGTCGAACGACCATTTCACAGGGGTCGCCTAAGACCATCGGAAAACATATTTCCGATGGTCTTAGGAACCGAGACACCGCTCCTGTCTCCGGCGATGTGTGGGCGGGATGATATGCTGCCCCTGTCACCGCCTCCTCGCCGCTGATTGGCCACCGGAACTGTAGCTCAGGAGAGGCACACAGGCGGCCAATCACCGGCGAGGAGGTGGAGCTTGGAGAGGAGGAGCCGAGCGGCAGCGCGCGTAGATCAAAGAAGATCGAGGGAGCTGCAGGAGCGAGTGAAGAGAGAGGCCAGAGATGGAAGACAGCTGACAGGTAAGTGCAAATTTTGCTGCTGCAGCCAGGTATGCAGGCTGTAGATGGGAGAGGGAGAGAGCGAGCCCAGGCTGGAGCAGGAGTCAGCAAGGTAAGTATCATTGGTGTCAGTGGGAGGGATAGTGCCCCATCATTTGTGTCACTAATACCAACGATGGGGCACTATTCCTCCCCCCACTGACACCAACGATGGGGCACTATTCCTCCCCCCCACTGACACCAACGGTGGGGCACTATTCCTCCCCCCCACTGACACCAACGATGGGGCACTATTCCTCCCCCCACTGACGCCAACGATGGGGCACTATTCCTCCCCCCACTGACGCCAACGATGGGGCACTATTCCTCCCCCCACTGACGCCAACGATGGGGCACTATTCCTCCCCCCACTGACGCCAACGATGGGGCACTATTCCTCCCCCCACTGACGCCAACGATGGGGCACTATTCCTCCCCCCACTGACGCCAACGATGGGGCACTATTCCTCCCCCCACTGACGCCAACGATGGGGCACTATTCCTCCCCCCACTGACGCCAACGATGGGGCACTATTCCTCCCCCCACTGACGCCAACGATGGGGCACTATTCCTCCCCCCACTGACGCCAACGATGGGGCACTATTCCTCCCCCCACTGACGCCAACGATGGGGCACTATTCCTCCCCCCACTGACGCCAACGATGGGGCACTATTCCTCCCCCCACTGACGCCAACGATGGGGCACTATTCCTCCCCCCACTGACGCCAACGATGGGGCACTATTCCTCCCCCCACTGACGCCAACGATGGGGCACTATTCCTCCCCCCACTGACGCCAACGATGGGGCACTATTCCTCCCCCCACTGACGCCAACGATGGGGCACTATTCCTCCCCCCACTGACGGCAACGATGGGGCACTATTCCTCCCCCCACTGACGCCAACGATGGGGCACTATTCCTCCCCCCACTGACGCCAACGATGGGGCACTATTCCTCCCCCCACTGACGCCAACGATGGGGCACTATTCCTCCCCCCACTGACGCCAACGATGGGGCACTATTCCTCCCCCCACTGACGCCAACGATGGGGCACTATTCCTCCCCCCACTGACGCCAACGATGGGGCGCTATTCCTCCCCCCACTGACGCCAACGATGGGGCGCTATTCCTCCCCCCACTGACGCCAACGATGGGGCGCTATTCCTCCCCCCACTGACGCCAACGATGGGGCGCTATTCCTCCCCCCACTGACGCCAACGATGGGGCGCTATTCCTCCCCCCACTGACGCCAACGATGGGGCGCTATTCCTCCCCCCACTGACGCCAACGATGGGGCGCTATTCCTCCCCCCACTGACGCCAACGATGGGGCGCTATTCCTCCCCCCACTGACGCCAACGATGGGGCGCTATTCCTCCCCCCACTGACGCCAACGATGGGGCGCTATTCCTCCCCCCACTGACGCCAACGATGGGGCGCTATTCCTCCCCCCACTGACGCCAACGATGGGGCGCTATTCCTCCCCCCACTGACGCCAACGATGGGGCGCTATTCCTCCCCCCACTGACGCCAACGATGGGGCGCTATTCCTCCCCCCACTGACGCCAACGATGGGGCGCTATTCCTCCCCCCACTGACGCCAACGATGGGGCGCTATTCCTCCCCCCACTGACGCCAACGATGGGGCGCTATTCCTCCCCCCACTGACGCCAACGATGGGGCGCTATTCCTCCCCCCACTGACGCCAACGATGGGGCGCTATTCCTCCCCCCACTGACGCCACCGATGGGGCGCTATTCCTCCCCCCACTGACGCCACCGATGGGGCGCTATTCCTCCCCCCACTGACGCCACCGATGGGGCGCTATTCCTCCCCCCACTGACGCCACCGATGGGGCGCTATTCCTCCCCCCACTGACGCCACCGATGGGGCGCTATTCCTCCCCCCACTGACGCCACCGATGGGGCGCTATTCCTCCCCCCACTGACGCCCACGATGGGGCGCTAGTCCTCCCACTGCAAAATTACAGTTATGAAGTAGCAACGAAAATAATTATATGGTTGGGGGTCACCACAACATGAGGAACTGTATTAAGGGGTCGCGGCATTAGAAAGGTTGAGAACCACTGACTTAGACAGATAGTGAGGTTAAATCAAATAATTCTCATTGCAAGTGGTGAGAAAAAATACTTTACTGGGAACACCTGTTCCTATAATGGAAATTCTGTTTATTTTGGAAATATTTTTTTGTCACTTCCTGTTGCAACTCCTAGACTTGACTTCCCCATTGGGATGCAGATAGCAAAAAATAACGTGCCATGGATTTTAAAGCAATTGTAAAGGCTCGTCTTTTATTTTTTAGAAATAAACATGTCATACTTACCTGCTCTGTGCAATGGTTTTGCATAGAGGAGCCCTGATCCTCCTCTTCTTGGGTCCCCTGCTGGTGCTCTTGGCTCCATCCCCTTGATGAGTGCCCCTAGAGTAAGCCACATGCTCTGGGGCACTCGTGCATGCTTGCTCTGAGCTGACTCTACAAGACAAATGGAGCGCACCCCCTGCTCCCTCCTCACTGGCTGTGATTGACAGCAGTGGGAGCCAATGGCTGCTGTGTCTCAGTGAGTGAGGAGAGGGGGAGCCTTTGCTCTCATGCAGATCACTGGATCAAGATGGGGCTCAGGTAAGTATTTAGAGGGGCTGCTGGGGGCTGCTACTAACAGAACTGTTTTTATCTTTGTGCCGGGAATGCATTCAAGTAAAAAATATTTAGCCTTTACAACCACTTTAACCTTCCTTATTCTATCTTAAACAACAAAAATATGTTTTGGCTTTACATACCCTAAAAAATCTAGTTGACACCAGTAAAAATACTTTCTTTCAGAGTGCAGAGATGTCATTTTGCCTCTTCTCATTGACCAATTAAGTGGACAACTAGATGACAATTCCAACAAACCTGACCATGAAGCCAGTGGGCAGCTGTTGAGCAATATATTGGAAGCTCTTCAGAATAAGGAGTCGGTGAGTAAGAAAGGGGCTTTGCATTATTTAATTTGTATTTATGGTTTAACAGTTTACTACCAAACCTGTTGAATCAAGAAATCGCTTAAACAGAAGCTGTCTGACAAAGTGAAGCACACTAAAAGATCTCGAAAAACAACACATTCAAAAGCAACAAACTCAAGAACAGATGAGAAACAAAATAATTGACCTGTATCAGTCTGGAATGGGTTACAAAGCCATTTGTAAGGCTTTGGGACTCCGGCACACCACGGTGAGAGCCATCATCCACAAATGGAGAAAACTTGGGCAGTGGTGAACCTTCCCAGGAGTGGCCGGCCTACCAAAATTACTCCTAAAAGCACAAGGATGACTCATCCAGGAAGTCATAAGGCTACTTTCAAACTGATCTGTGGAAAAAACGCTGTGTTTTTACCACGTTTGCGGTGCATTTTTTACATGACCTATGACTCAAAATCGCACCAAAAATGTAACGTGCGTTGATGCATTTTTGCAGCTTTTTCCATTGGTTTCAATGGGGAGGTGCGTTTTGGTGGCAGTTTTTTTTTTACCGCACCCAAAATGCAGCAAGTAGGATTTTAAAAAATGCACCAGACTCGCAGCGGCAAAGTGTGAAGAGTTCCATAGGAATACACACATGTTTGTTCTGTTTATTTAAACACAAAAGCATAAGAAAAAGTGTGAAAGCAGCCTAAAACCCATCAGGGGGTTTAGGGAGCAATTGCATGTTCTCCCTGTGCCTGCGTGGGTTTCCTCCAGGTACTCCGATTTCCTCCCACTCTCCAAAGACATGCTGATAGGTTAATTGGATCCTGTCTAAATTGGCTCTAGTATGTGTATGTATGAATGTGAGTTAGGGATTTTAGATTGTACGCTCCTTGAGGGTTAGGGACTGATGTGCATGTCCAATGTATATGTAAAGTGCTGCGTAAATTGACGGCACTATATAAGTACCTGTCATAATAATTACTTTTTCACATAGGGTCAGGCAGGTTTGGACAGCTTTTTCCCCTTAATAAATGAAATCATCATTTAAAAACTGCATGTATTTACTCTGGTTAAAATTTGTTTGATTATCTGAATCATTTAGATGTAATAAATATGTAAACAAACATAATCAGGAAGGGGCCAAATACTTTTTCACAGCACTGTTATTGCCATTTGTAGTTTTTAATAGTACCCCCTATTCCTCCTGAAGAAGCAGGGTTACCTGTGAAACACGTCAAGGTACGCAGCCCGTGATGGAAGCCTCCCCTTCAAGCACAGAACTGGTCCAGAGTTCTCCTTTGTGGTCTCAATCACTGTTTGGTGTTTAGATGTGTTAAAGGGAGGCATTGTTGTTGTTCTTGCATCAGGAATAGTTATTGTAGCATTTTATTATTATTGACATTTTTACATGCTTCCATGTATGTGTTACTGAATTAAATATGGCTATTTGTAGATTAATCACTAAAGAAAGGTCTCAGCGGCATATTGCAATTACTTTGTATTTGTCTTAATAGTTTAGAATGGAAATCCTCCTAGGTTTTTATTTGGTTAGTAGAAAGAAGTTTTCATTAGCTCTTTCTAGTAGAAGAAATGAAAGAGGGCCTTTGGCCTTGTTTACACTGGGTGTACATAATAGTATGCCAGCAGAGGGCTGTTTACCTGCACAGATGTCACATGCCACTGCATCCCAATTGAAAGCAATGGGACTACTCGTGCGGGGATGAATGGAATACCTGTGCATCCTTGTGAGAGTACACATAGCCCTGTACAGGCATGCGGTTATGTATGCTGTGTGTGAATGAGGCCTGTGGCTGTACTTTAGGTTAAATCAAAGACGAATTCTCCTTGCGCTCTAGGACTCAGGTGGCGAATAGATGGAACCAGGCCTGGATAAATCGTCCACCAATGCATAAAGGGCTGTGCGGCTCCAAAACAAGGCTGGGGAAGCCCTACCAATACTGGAGAATGAAATGAAAACGAGAAGCGCATCAACCTTGCGCATTACCTCAGTAACCAAAATGTATTAATTGTAAAAAATATACTCACAAACAGCGAATGAAATCAGGCATGTAAGTCCTCACAGGGACTTGAAGATAGCGTGAATCCCATCAAGGGATTCAGAACTCTGATGAAGAAGGGACTCCCTTCGAAACGCGTCAGTAATACTGAACACCCATTCTCTTGATGGGATTCATGCTATCTTCAAGTCCCTGTGAGGACTTACATGCCTGATTTCATTTGCTGTTTGTGAGTATATTTTTACAATTAATAAATTTTGGTTACTGAGGTAATGCGCAAGGTTGGTGCGCTTCTTGTTTTCATTTCATTCTGCTGTACTTTAGGTTACCCATTAAATTTTGCCTTAATTTGAAGAGACCTGTTACTGGCTGAAGGCGGAATACTGCTACAGGTGTACATGCAGTCAGATGTGCCTACTCCTACTTGCTATGGCCTCCCAAACCCATGTGTCATGGCCAAGTCTCAGGATGATCTCACAGACAACCTGTGTCTCTTCTTTATAGTGCTGATGCTTGTCCGCCTTCTTCCTTCCTCCTGCACATTCCTGTGGATCAGTGAAGCTGGTGGAGCAGTAAACAAATGTGTAGGGGTGGGGGTACGCAACAAGCTCCAGTGCTCTCTGAAAGATTTGGAAATTTACCTATCAACGGCCTAAGGTTTGGCCATGACAGCAAGGTTTGGGAGGCTTCTACAGGTATGTGAAAATGTATATTATATAGGGTGTACTTGTTGGAGCCCAACCTCTGTAGCTGTAAGATAAAGGTGCCAGATGGATATCAGGGATGGATGGGAGCAGTAACACTTAGGCAGCTCTTCTTAGAGTGGAAGCAAGGCTCTAATGCAGTAACAAGAAAAAGAGAGGAAGGCGCCTCTAAGTGCAATATTGCCAATTTATTAAGTAAACAATGGAGAATGTGCACTTACAAGATAAACAATTAAAAAGACTCATCGTGTGGTGATTAGATCCAGGTGGGACATCCAGCTGTCCAGCAGCAAACTATGTCTATAGGATCAGGAAGTAGAGTCCAGGCTGTGCCTGTGCATCAAAAATGATGCTTGGAGAGCAGAGTCAGATGTGGCAGGTGAAGGGGGCGGTAATGCATTTCGGGGCATGCTCAATAGGCTCTTTCTTCAGCCTACGTTTACTTAATAAATTGGCAATACTGAACTTAGAGGCGCCTTCCTCTCTTTTTCTTGTTTCTAGAGGTATGTGCACCACTAGATACCTTCATTCACTTAGAATTTGCCCTTTTTCCCCTCCATGACAGTCTCTTTAATAAAAGCCAAAACGTTTAGCCTTTTATTTGAATCATGGATATTGAGTGGAATAGATGTATCTGAATTGTTCGTGAAGTCTATGCAGTTGTCTGGTTGACTTATATTTGATGTCCACACAGGGCGACACGACACACCACATCCAGCTCATCATGGAGCGTTTGCTGAGAAGGATAAACCGAACGGTCATTGGAATGAGTCGACACTCACCACACATAGTAAGAAGCCTTGGCAGTACAAAGAACATTAATGACTATTTCTTGAAGGTGTTAGAAAGTGTGTCTTTAATGCTATACAGAAGAAGTGTACTGTATGTATTGTTCAGAGGAGTCAGTCAGGTTTTTCTTTTTCATTGTGTAAGTATCCTTAGAAAAATAACTAGAAGCTACTTGACTTGTGTTGCATTCCAGCCACTTTTATTGCAAAACTCTCATTTACAAGGCCTGATGTCCATCGAAGCAGAATAAAGTGACAGTGTGTGAAGATACTGGCAGGTGCAGAAATGACCGTGTCTTTATATTATTCCCCCAGGGTCGTTTTGTAGCATGCATGACTGCTGTCCTCAGACAGATGGAGGATTACCACTATGATCATTACATCAGCACATTCAAGACTCGACAAGACATCATAGTAAGTCTGCATCACCATCAGCTGCTTGTTCTTTATCTGCCATTAAAAAAGAGTATAGAATATCTTTCTCCCTTGTACAGGATTTCCTGATGGAAACCTTCATCATGTTCAAGGACCTAATTGGAAAACGGGTATTCCCAAGAGATTGGATGCTGATGACAATGACACAAAACAAGTGGGTGACTACTATGTCTTCATTCTTACTCCTCTTAAGGTGGTCATACCCAGATTATCTGACTGCACAATCTGACAGTCAAATGTACATGTATTTTCAAGGTTCAGGTTCAATCTGTAAGATCTAAAGATTCAGTATCTGAAGGGGAGCTTATGCATGGGGGACAATAGTGATGCAATCACATAGAGCAGTGGTTCTTAACCTTCCTAATGCCTTGACCCTTTAATACAGATCCTCATGTTGTGGTGACCCCCAACCATAAAATTATTTACCCAGTAATTATAATTCATGAGTGTCGTTTTACCTCCAATACTGCTGCTTTTAGCAGAGTAGGTGCTTTCAACACAGCAGCTGCTTTCTACACAGTAGCTGCTCTTTACACATCGGAAATATGTGTTTTCTGATGGTCTTAGGGGACCCCTTTGAATGGGTCGTTCGACCCCCAAAGGGGTCGCGACCCACAGGTTGAGAACCACTGGCATAGAGTAAGAGACATCATATAATATCATCTACTACCCCAGACATGAGAAAACTTGAGAATGAGCTTCCCATACATGGATTATGCTAACTAAAGATGAGCAGATAGACAAGGAGACAAGTGCCTGTTGTCTGTAGCTGACCTGCATTCGACTGTATCAGTTTATATACTGAGCCTTATTCAGTGAAAGGCACAGACTTGTAATATAAGAGGCTACTTAAAGCGGTAGTAAACCGCAACCTTTTCTTACAAAAAAAAAAGAAAAAAAAACCTGCAAGAAAATGGCGTAATTTACTAGTATGCATCGCATACCTGCACATTATTTGAAACGTACCCTAAAACAAAGCCCTCCAGTGGCGCACTGTCCCCGCTCATAGGGCTTCCATCGTCATCAATCTGTCTTCCAGGTTCACGGGTTTTGGAGGTTTGAATGGCTGTGCCGCGATGACGCAACTCCCGCTCGTGCACACGGGAGTCTCTTTTTACGGCACACAGCTCTTAAAATTGCTCATGCTCGTGGAATGGCATGAAACTGCGGTACTTAAAAATCTCCATGGGTGATGCTTTCAAAATTTCTACAGGTTACCAGTGTAAAGTTACAAAGGAGGTTTGGTGCTATAATTATTGCTCTTGCTCCGATGTTCGTGGCAATACCTCACGTGTGTGGTTACATATGTGGGCATTCACCACTACGTGGGGGGACGGGGGCACTTTAAACTTTAAAACAAAAATGTTTTTAATGTTTTGTTTTTTTTGCACTGTATCTTTAACCACTTCCAGTCTAGACACTTGTACCCCCTTCCTGTCCAGGCCAATTTTCAGCTTTCAGTGCTATCACACTTTGAATGACAATTGCGAGGTCATGCAACACTGTACCCATATGAATTCTTTTAGCATTTTTTTGAGACCGATAAATCTTTATTTTTCTGGTATTTATCCACCACTGGGATTTTTATTTTTTTTTGGCCAAAATTTATTCCATTACCTTTTTAGTAAAAAAAATATAACCCAAATTAGTTTATAACCAAAAACTATCATTTTTAAACCTTTTTTTTTAAATATTTGTTTGTTTTTTTAACATACTGTCACCCTAGCAGTACAGTGTACCATGGTGACACTGTACTACTTGTGGGCGGTGATGAAGATTTTTTTTTTTTTTTTTTACACGGATTGCCTTTACACCCATAAAGGCTGTAAAAGCAATCATTTCTCCTTCTCTCTAGCTGCATTCTTGCAGCCATTGAGAACTACTGTTGTGAATAGCCTTGTACTATGTGACCTCTGTGATCATTCACGGATTTCACACGTAGTAAGCAATGATGTCAGAAGTGACATCTTGCTTACTACTCTGCATGTGATCACTGATTGGCCAATCAGTGATCACATGATCGGGACCCCGCCCGACGATCGGTATTCCACTGTGTCCAGACACAGCGGGCACCGGATCGCGGTGCAGTGCGCTCCCAGGGAGTGTGCACATGCAGGGTGCAGGGAGGCCGTTTATAAATGGCCATCTGACCCTGCACTGCCACCGTCCGGCCGTTTATATACATGGGCCAGATGGGAAGTGGTTAATAAAACTGTAATCACTTTTATTCTTATCACAAGAAATACATGCATCCCTTGTGATAGAAATAATTAGTGGCAGGTCCTCTTTATGGAGAGATATGGGGTCGATAAGACCCCACATCTCTTCTCTGCAATGTAAAGCATTGGATCAAAAAAAAGCATTGATCTAGTGCTTTAAAAAAGCCGTAACGGGAAGTGACATCACTCCAGTCCTCCAAGGGCATAGAGATGAGTGGCAGGCATCTTTCCTTCACTCACCTCTATGCCCAACGCCGGGATTGATGGTTTCTCAGGTAAGGCTGAGAACTACCCAGCGGCTGGGCGGGCAAGCGGTGGTGAGGGGCGGGTTTTTTTCAGCACCTGTACCAATGCTTTTTTTCATTTCGGCCAACAGCCGAAAGGGGTGTTTTCGGGCGAAGCGTTTCAGCCACCAAAATTTCGGTGCATTCCTACTTTTTATAGGCTTACCTGTAGGTACAAGTGAAAAAACTGACTTTACTACCACTTTAACAATTACCGTCTTTCATGTATTTCACTTTTCAGAGTGTTTCTTCGTGCCATGAATAGGTTCTCCACTGTTCTCAATAAATTCTTCCTTGATCAGGCCAACTTTGAACTACAGGTGAGAGTATGGGCAAGGTAATACAATGCAAAATGATACTATTGCCAGACTTGTTGTGTCTGTTAGCATATGGGCTTACTGGGAACCAAATAAAATAAAGAACTGAAGGACAGCTAAATGTAAAAAGTTTTATGTGCATATAAATCACAATTATTCTTGTTAAAATGTAGAATTTTAAAGCTAGATTACAAAAAATAAAATTTTTTTAAAAAAAGCTACAGGAGGCTGCATGAGCACAATGGTTATGTTGCCCATAACCAATAAGATTTTTTGCTTAATGTTTTCATAAACTGAAGGGTGAAGTCTGATTGGTTGATGTCTGCAGCAACATTTTGTGTTCACCAATACCAGGCATATGGATGTGTCCTCCTGAGAGCTGAACAGCAATTTGTTTTTTTTTCTTGCAAATGACTGAGAAGTGCACACTGCAGGCAGCTTTATCTTTGGAGAAGCAATTTCTGCAGAAATTATCAATACCATGAACATAAAAATGGTTTGCATTTGAAATTTGGGGACTATCATATCAGTTCTACATGTACCTAGCAATCCCTAAATGATTCCAAACTACCACATGGTAGGCTTCTACTGGAGATGCTTGTGCATTGGCTTACCTTAGCCGAGTGTGTTCTTAAATGTAAATATCAACTAGTTTCATTAGCCAAGAGCTTGGCCATACCCCTTAAATTCTCTGTTAGCTCATTGCTATAATGGAGGGCATCCATAGCCAAGAGTAGGGTAGAGGGGACGTGAGGGCTGGGGCCACAGTCCCAACCTGACTTTCAACAATTTTAAGATTAATACATGCAGGCCACTTAACATCTTCTTTGCCCCTCTCTGTTGTTTCTGCACTTCCTGGCCAGTCCTCTTACCTAATGACTGTTGGATTGCACCATTCATATCAGATTGCCCTTAAATGTCTGTGGACAGCTTTACCCACAGTACCAGAATAGAGTTTTTTGCATTAGTGAGCAGACCTGCTAAAGTGCCACTAGATATGTGAGTGTTCAGAAGAATGGGCATACTGTGAAAAGACTGTAGCATAATAGTGTGTTTTCTTAGTACCCAAATGGTTGCATCTATCTACCCTACAGACCAATGCCAGATTTATTTTAAGGATCAATACCCTCCTGAGGGGAAAACCTAGATGCATTTACACCTATTATTTGGTCAGCTGAAGGATCTGTTCCAATTGTACTTGGGTATTATTTTTCCAATTTCTACCCTTTCACGTAACTTATGAAGGCTAAGTCCACCTTTTACAGAAAAATAATGGCACATATAATTGAAAATAAAATAAATTAAAAAAAACGGGCATTTATTGCTTTGCATTGCACCCACAATCAGTGGGTCATGGGAGCAATACCAGACTCCTGCAGACTCTTCCTTCAACTATGTCTCTGCACCTTGGAGGAAGTGTGAATGGGCTATGAGTACATTGATCCTCCATTTGCACTACATGTTACATATTACACCCTTAATAATATGGGGCAAAAGGTGGCGTTAGCCTTTAAACTTACATAAACTGTGAATGTGGCAGCTAGTCCAATGTCACCAATATAAAGTAATATCTAAAAGGTGTCCTGCAGGCAGTTTTTTAACATTGTTTTTCTCTCCCAGCTCTGGAATAACTTCTTCCACCTGGCTGTGTCGCTTTTAACCCACGAATCTCTGCAGCTGCATACATTTTCCCCAGAGAAACGGCACAAAATTCTGTGCAAGTAAGAGTTCATACGTGTATATGTTTGTCTGTGTGCTATTCAGAGAAATGTCCTTGTACTCAGGTTTTCTTGTCCATTTGTGTATAAGTATCTTTTTTTTTTTTTATTAAGCTGTACATACATGGGCAGACTGGGTTGTCTGTATGACTAGATCCTGATCTTACACAGACCATATCTGAGCAATCCAGCCATTTGGAAATCCTGCCAAATTTCCAGATCATTGGAGGAGCCGAGTAGAAGTTGCATAATCATCACCTACCATTCCAAATGCATAAATTACGTCTGTTTAATATCCGAATACTATTAAAAAGAAAAATTATTATAGGAGTTCTAATATTACCTTTCTTTGCCAACAATCAGTCTATGTATGGCTAGGTTTTCCCCTGCTAACGTCTGCGTGATAAATATCCTGTGACTGTTCACGGCTTATATCTAAAGCCAACACTTTTTGTTTACTTTGGATAGAGGACTGGGGAAGATTTTCCCAAGTGCTTGTAACATAAATTCACATATATATGGAGATCCAGGGGATGGCAGTATAAATACTAAATATAAATGGGAGGTCCAACTGACTATACTGTCCGGAAGGACACTCCAAGTCAGGTGATAGGTAGGGGTACAGGTACAATACTGTGCAAAAGTTATTGACAGGTGTGGAGAGAAACTGTAAAGTAAGAATGCTTTCAAAGATATATATTTTAAGTGTATATTTTTATTAATTTACAAAATGCAAAGTGAGCGAACAGAGGAAAAATCTAAATCAAATCAATATTTGGTGTAACTGCGCTTTGGCTGCAAACCAGTATCAATTAAATTCATCAAGCTTTTTTGAAGAACCGCAAAGAAAAAGACAATTCAGAGGACCATAGGCGCAATGGTTGGCCAAGGACACTTCATGCAGCAAATGAAAGATACATCACGCTTCCTTCCCTTTGACATCTGAAGATGTCCAGCAGTGCCACCAGCACAGATCTGGCAGAAACCAGAAGGACCCAAGTACAACCATCTACTGTCTGCAGAAGTCTGACCAGAAGTGGTCTTCGTGGAAAAGTTGCAGCCAAAAAGCCATCTCTTTGATGCAGAAACAAGGCTAAATGACTCAACTATGCACAAAAACATGGGAACTGGGGTGCAGAAAAATGGAAGCAGGTGCTCTGGACTTATGAGTGTCTGCAGTAAACAGTAAAGCATGGTGGAGGTTCCTTGCAGGTTGGGGCTGCATTTCTGCAAATGTAGTTGGAGATTTAGGCCAGGATCAATGGTGTCCTCAATGCTGAATAATACAGGCAAAGACTTATCCATCATGCCATACCATCAGGGAGGCATGTGATTGGTCCCGGATTTATTCTTCAGAAGAATAGAACCCAAATCATACAGCCAATGTCATCAAGAACTATCTTGAATGTGAAGAACAACAAGGAGTTCTGAAAGTGATGGTTTGGCCCCCACAGAGCCCTGATCTCAACATTGAGTCTGTCTTGCATTACATGTAGAGATACATGGATTTAAGTTGGGCTACTTCCACAGAGGATCTGTGGTTAGTTCACCAACATGTTAGGAACAACCTACCTACTGAGTTTCTTCAAAAACTGAAAAATTAAGTGCAAGTGTATCTAGAAGAATTGATGCTGTTTTGAATGCAAAGGGTGGTCACACCAAATATTGGTTTGATTTGGATTTCTACTGTTACCTTTCCATTTTGCTAATTGATCAAAATAAACTATTAACACTTCTATTTCTGAAAGCATTCTTAATTTACAGCATTTTTTCACAACTGCCTATAACTTTGGCACAGTACTGTAAATTTCCAAGACACTGAATATTCCTTGGAGTAAAGTTAATTAAATCATTAAGAAATAGACTATGGCACAACTGTGTATCTGCTAAAAAAAGAGGCTGTCTACCATGCAAGAAGACTAGTAAGAGAGGCCAACAAAAGACTGATGACCACTGAGTGAATTCATCGTGTTGTGGGGAGTGTAAAGGACAGGATGAATACAGCAAAATAGTGGGAAATCCAGGAGGAAAACCTAATGAAGCCCACAAAAAAATTGTTGTGTCCAGGTGTACAAAGCTGATTGGATTTATCCACACAAACTCAAGGCTGTAATTGCTGCCAAAGGTTCATCTGCTAAATACTGGATATAATGGAGTGTATACATAGGCAGTCAGTTATTTTGTGTTTTTGATGATGTTTGTTTTCAGTTTGAAATTAAAGAGCCAGTGTCCATAAAAATAATGAAATCTACTGTGAATGAATGTCCCATGATAATTAAACATGCAAACTTTCACGGGGGTTAATACTTATTACTTATTAAAAGTACTGTATATGGATTCAGTATAAAAATGGCCAGGCTTCAGTCCACCCAGCAAAGGTAAACAACGCTGCAGTGCAAATAGATTGAGGATGGAGAAGAACAATTTATTGCTATACAAAGGTGTCTTAAGTAGCTGGGTAATGTTCTGTAAAGTATAGATCTTTTTTTTTTTAATTTGTGTTAACATGTATTGAATAGTATGTGCCCAATTATGGATCCTTTTCCTGCAGATATGGAGATATGCGAAAGGAGATTGGTTTGAAGATTAGAGATATGTGGTATAATCTAGGTGAGACATCCATACACATCTCTGTAACTATAATTCTATTTTCCTTAAAGAAAAATGTTGCTTCCTGATGTATTCTTCTGTTTCACAGTAAACAACACTACAAGCTTGTATAAGTTCAGGTCCATAAAGATATGGTTCAGTGTGGAGGAACTTGAGTGGCCTGCATGGAGCCCTGACTTCAACCCTACTGAACATCATAGGAATAAATGGGAGTGTAGATGGCTAGCTAGGTCATCTTGTTTGAAATCAGTACCTGATTTTACATATTCTCTGTTGCTTGAATGGACAAATCTCAAAATCTGTAAGAGTGGAGGCTGTTGTAGCTGCAAAATAGAGGCCAAGTCCATATTGTTGTCCATGGTTTTGAAAGGGAGTTGTAAAAATGTTGTCTAGTGGTGTCCTTTTTTTTCTCCTAGCCTGTTTTTCCTTTGTCATATAGGTGTGATGGTCAGGTGTCAACAAACATTTGGCCATATAATGTATGTTTTGGTTATCAACTTTCTGAAATAGCCTTTGGAACATTGTATGTATTTAATTAGCTGTACTACTCTCCCTTTTCTTAGTGATTACTTTGCACAGTACTATGCTATAGCAAGTAATATTAACAAAAATATAATAGATACTAAAAACATTAATATGAATGGTCCTTTTACATGGGACACACCGCCTTGATCTATAGAAGATCCATGAACCAATCCCCTGCTAAATTGGAGCCGGACAGGAAGTGCCCATATACTTTGTATCCGCATTTTGACAGTGAACTGTGGCAGACCCAGGATGGTTCTGTGGATGTAAACAGACTTGTGTCCACTTACATCAGGCTACCTCTGATCCATCACCTATAGGTCCAGAAAAACTAAAAATGATGCAATCCTTTTTAATTTTTTTTCTGGACCTGGAGGGACGCCGATTATATGTGGATGTAAACGGACACAAATATGCTTACATCCACCTGCCCATATACCTGCATGCAGCTTCCAATCAGGTCCACCTAAATAATTGGCAGACAGACCTGATCGGAAAGCCCATGTGAAATGGCCCTAACATGAAGAACATAATTGACATTGTATAGTGTGAGGCTTTATATAACACTGTCCATGGCATCTAGTATACTTTGTGTTCATCTTCCAACAGGCCCTCACAAGATTAAGTTCATCCCTTCCATGGTGGGACCAGTCCTGGAGGTGACGCTGACTCCAGAGCCAGATCTACGAAAGGCAACAATACCCATCTTCTTTGACATGATGCAGCATGAATATAACTTCAGTGGGAGTGGCCATTTCCACATGGTAAGTAGCATCATGCTAAATCATAAAGCTTCAACAAAAGACCTCTATTTAGTAACACATACCATAAAATACAGATTTCAGTGACATACAAAGAATCAGAAAATATTATGTTTAGCCCCCCTATAAGCCTCAAAAAAATCACGAGGGTTAGCAGTTCCTACTGAAGCTGACTGTTGGTATACAGTACAATGTTAGACTGTTATGTGACCTGTGGAACAAGGTATATTTTGCTTTTTTTCTGGCAGTGATTCTTTCCATTTGAGTATTTTAGGGAATATTTAAAAATAAAATACCTAGTTGACATCTATTTTTTCACTTTCACACTTCAGTTAATTTAAAGAACTTGTTCAATAGTCAAAGGGCCTCTGCTGTAAAAACTGTGTCCTAAAAAGGAAAGCAGAGGAAAAAGGATTAGCCTCCAGTATTGTTTGTGGACTCTCGGTACCTATTCTTTTCTCCATTACTGACTTACCACACCTTGCTCTGCACTGTGTCTCTGCATGGAGGCATCTTGGCAGAGGCAGGGCTTGCTTTCTCATATCATAGCTACTGATGACTGGTGAGGTAATATTCAAGAAGCAGCAGGAGTGGTGGAGGAAGCATGGATCACTTTAATGGATGAAGCAAGGACAAGGGAGATCCTTGCCCTGCAGACATCAGAGACTGTTTTCTCTCCAGCAAGAAGCAGCACAATAGTGACATCACTAAATCTCACTCCGAATCTTGTGAGACTAGCAGTTAGAGGAAGCCATGCCTTGGATGATCTTACACTGCAGATATGCAGCTATGAGACTGTAAATACAAGAGATCATAGACATAGGAAATGAAGTGCTGTTATTTTAGGAAGAATTCAAAGCAAAAGGTAAAATGTTCAGGGTAAAGCTGAGGCACAATGACCATTTCCAGATGTTCCCTATAAGATGACAAAGTATCACCCTTTGAGTTCAGATTCACTTTTACATTTAGCATTTCAGTTTATTAGGTCATCCCCTTTAGATTTCATGTCTTCAAGCTGTTTGTTTTTTTTAAATTTCCAAGCAAATATACCATAGGATAAAGCAAAGTACATACCGTATGTAACCAATCTATAGCTATTAATTTTTCTCAAAGACTTTAGTTTATTCATAATAGCCTGTCAGGTTTTTCTGTAGTTTCCATTGTGCAGGTACCTATTGTTAACTAAAGCAGTGTTTTCATGGAATAATTATTCAATAAAAACCTTGCGCATTGCGGTTGATTTACTGGAGAGTGTAAAATCTGGTGCAACTGTGTATGGAGCCAATCCGCTTCTAATTTCAGCTTGTTCAATTAAAGTAGAACTATAGGCAAAACTTTTTTTTTCATTTTGGATAGAGTAAGGGAGGGTTATAACCCCTGTCAGTTTAATTTTCACATTTGTGTCCCATTGGGGAGATTTACCTTCCCTTCCTGTCCCATAGCCAAACAGGAAGTGAAAAAATCACAGCAAATTAAGGTAATTCCTTGGGGACCCCCAGGTCATCAGAACTAGTGTCCCCATTGAAAAATTTCCCCTCTATTACTTTTCTTGGGACAACCCACAATTTGCAGTTTCCTTAACTTTCAATTTTGATGATAACTGTAAACTGGACAAATAGAGAGGGTGAATCTCCAGAACAGTGGCACAAACCGCAATAAAAACCTAATAGGTGTTCTAATCCCTCACCACTCTATCCAAAACTACAAAAAAAGTTTTGCCTTTAGTTATACTTTACCCTTTGACAATAAAACCTGGAAGCTGATTGGAAAGTGCAGAATCTGTTACAGCTCTGTATTGAAACCAGTTTTAGTAAATTAACCCCATTACATCATATAAAGTAGAATCTATGGGAGAGATAGTGTACAGTTATGGCTCAATTTGCACCTGATGTTTTTGACGATTGTTTGTTCTGCAGTTTGAGAATGAATTAATCACTCGTTTGGATCAAGAGGTAGAAGGTGGCCAAGGGGACCGGCAGTACAAGGACCTTTTAGAGAAGCTGTGAGTTTTACCTTTTAAGTTGCAGATCCTTGCAGTTCCTGTTTTTTTTTTGTTTTTTGTTTTTTTATTTTTTTTGCTATGTGTTTTTTTTACTAAAAATGTTATCTGTGCAAAAATGCTCACATGTATTCCTTTTTTTATGTGATCTGTATTTGCCTTCTCTTTTGTCTCCATTTCCCCAAATTTCATTTTTATCGCCGTTCATTCTCTATCTGCAGCTTATTGGAACACTGCCGGAAACACAAATATCTGTCCAGTTCTGGAGAAGTTTTCACTGTTCTGGTCAGCAGCTTACTGGAGAACCTCCTTGATTACCGAACAATAGCCAATGACGAAAGTGAAGAGAACCGGATGAGCTGCACCGTCAATCTGCTGGTATCAAATAGCCACTGGCACAATATGGGTGCACACCTATTACTGGTTTCTTTAAAAGTGTATTAAAGCACCATCCACTGAAAAGTTGTATTTTAGTTAAAGATTATTATTATTATTATACAGGATTTATATAGCGCCAACAGTTTGCTCAGCGCTTTACAATATAATGGGATTCAGTACAGCAACAATACAGTTCAATACAAGAGGGTTAGGAGGGCCCTGCTCCTTGGAGCTTACAATCTAAGAGGGAGGGGCTAGTGGTAAAAAAAGTAGTAACTGTGGGGGATGGACTGGTAGGAGTAGAAGATTCCATTATTAGCTGAGGGCAGGATAGACTTCCCCAAAGAGGTTTTCAGCGATCGCCTAAAAGTGAGCAGAGCAGGCGATAGTCTGATAGATTGAGGTAGTGAAGTCTTTTAAAGGCAGCTTCTTGTGACAGTATAGCAACAATGTTGCACTGCTCCTGAATTCAGAGAACACACATGCTACACTCATGTAGGCTGTGCCTGCTTGTACTATGATAGAATGAAAAAATGTTGTCACTATCAGCATTTTGTCAGCTAATTCGCAAGCCTGTAGCTTGTCAAACAGCACCTTGCTATACCTCACTGGCCTACTATTTTATGGGTTGACAGCACTACTTCTGCTACTGAAATTCTCCCTCTTTGAGCTGCAGCGTCTGGCAGGGGGGGAGCGTGTGAGACACGAAGGATGATTTGGCTCTGTGAAGGAAGTCTTTTGTGTACAATTCAGAGATCGCCTAAAAGTGAGCAAAATAGGCAATAGTCTGATAAATTGGGGTAGAGAGTTCCAGAGGATGGGGAAGCTCTGGAGAAGTCCTGGAGATGAGCATGGGAGGAGGAGACAAGGGAGCTAGAGAGCAGGAGGTCATGCAAGGAGCAGACAGTACGGTTTGGGTGATATTTGGAGACAAGATTGGTGATGTAATTTGGGGTAGAAATGGCTTTATATATTATTGTTAATGTTTTGAATTTTATCCGGTGGGCAATGGGAAATCAATGGAGGGATTGGCAGAGGGATGGCAGATACGGAACGGTTAGTAAGGTGAATGAGTCTGGCAGCAGCATTCATGATAGACTGAAGAGGGGATAGCCTGCGATGAGGTAGGCCAATGAGGAGGGAGTTACAGTAGTCAAGGCGAGAGAGAACAATGGAGTGAATAAATTGCTTAATGATGGAAACTGGTGGGCTGAGGTGCAGCTGGTTTATTGTATACAGGTTGTGAGATCCCCTTGGCTTAGGTTACAGCTTTTCTCCTTAGGTTTGGGGTGTTTGCATCCATTTTTGGGTATTCTCACTATTGTGACATTGTCCATGATAGGAAATAAATTGAAAATTTCAGCAGGGATAGTCAGACCCCATAATAATTGCTTCAGTGGGTATGTAGGCCTCAGTGCTTAAATACTGAGATTTCAGTCCCAAAAGTAAAAGAAGTATACAAAGGATATGAGTGCACTCAATTTACCATACCAAAAACTTTTTATTGTTTGTGTTTATATGAATAACCCTGTTCCTGAAAGCTTCCTGGTAGACCCTTGGCTTCATCTAAAAATGTTCTCATTGTTGAACGATTTCTAATTCTGAGGAATTGACCCACCCGATTTGAAGAAATCTGAGTTGCCAAATGATGCCTTGTGGCATGCAGGAAGGTGTTTCCAACTGTAGGTTTCTTATATGTAATTGTGTCCGATCTCCCATCACCTTTGTATATTTTCAATTTCAAAAACTGGATGTCCAGTAAACGTTCTGTATACAGTATGTCAAGAAAAGATTCATATTATTGTGATCATGTTCTTGAATGAATTCTCCTAGTTGGGCTTCACTTTTATTTTTTTCTTAATGTGTAGGGTTGCTGAGTTGTCTATAAATGTCATCCCTTTGCGGGGCCTTGGACAAACGATACAATGTTGCTAAACCATCTGTGATACACTGAGTAATTTCTGACTGACTCCCAAGGAGCTGAGGTTGTGAAATACCGATCTTTGCAGTGTATGATTTAGGGTCAGTTCACACCAGAACACGGTGCCGGAAAGGCACGTTCTGTGCACTTTTCTGTACAACAGGTGATCGCACTGTCCTTGCGACTTGCTAATGTGTTGTTAACAGCACCCGAAACGCAGTGTGTTTGCAGGCACTCAATCACATGGTACCCCAGTACCATGCAGTTTGGTGCAGTGCATTTTTAAAAGTAATGCAGGGACCAGGGGTGAACTGACAACTCATGGGATGGGGCCCCTGGGCAATAGGTGATCATGAGGCCCCTGTGTCCTCGCCCACACTCAAACCACACCCAGAAAAGCCATGAAAGTTACCAGGGGCGTCTCATGGGGCCCTCTACTGACCCCGGGCCCTCGGGCAGTGCCTGAGAGCCCAAATGGTCAATCCGTTCCTGGCAAGGACTAATCCTTATGTGGTCTGGTGCATTTTGCAGCCCATTCAAATGAACTGGCTGTTAAAACACACCACACAGCAGCACACAGGTTTGAACCCGTGCATTCCTGTGCAATCCTGGTGTAAACTGGCCCTTAGAGGAACACAGACTGGAACATTTATTGTGGGAGGGTTCATAATATGAATGAAATATATTCGTGAAAGTTGCAGCAGTTGAATATCAATTGCAATGTATACAGCATGAACAAGTGTAATTCATTGAAAGGCCAACTCTAGGAACAATTATTGTTAATGTAAGATTTTGATCTGGGAAGCCATGCCTGTTAAATATTTGAATTTTGTTTAAATTATTGTTGTACTGTAAATTACATGACTATATATGCTTCTCACTATATTTGGAAAATCAATAAGTCTTCCTGGAGAACTAAGACCATTGCCTACCTTAAATGAATGTCTTGGTTAGGGAAGGGAAATAGTAGGGTAAGGAGTACTGTAATTATATATTAATACAGTTTTTTGTGGGGTAATTTGCATGCACTCCTATCCCTAAGAATTCTTTTACTTTTGGTTTGTGCAATTTATTCCAGAGGAGTCACTGTAATTGGTGTGTGTAATATATATATATATAGGGGGAAATGGAAGATGCTGTTTTTGAAGTTTTTTTTTTTGTTTGTTTTTTTTAAACTGAGATTTCACCACCTATCCAGGTATACAAGCAATTTACTATTGTGTTGTGTTTTATTTCATGGAGACATTGATGAATTCTTTCTGCCAGACTTCTTACATCTGATTCTCCCTGCCTTGTAGTCTCTGTTTCCCTGGAAATTAAAAATTTATCAAGAAGCATGAAAACGTTTTTGTAATGGTTGTTGCATATGGACTGAGTGAAGAGCTGAAATAAAAAAGGGCAAGCACCAGTGCTGACTGTTCTCAATGTCTTTCACACCCTATGTGACAATTACCTGGTGGGGAAAAAAGATGTCTGTCTTCTTACTGAGGAGCTGGTATTAGGGGTCCTATTGATTCCTATCCAGTTTAACCATTGTACAGATTTGAAAACGTTTTTAAAAAAGCGTAAAAAGTTAGTGTTGCTGATTTAACAGAATCCAGTGCTTCACCAGGATTGTTTGCTCTCTGCCAGGGGCGGGCTGACAACTCATGGCGCCCCTGGGCAATAGGGGATCATGGGGCCCCTGTGTCCTCGCCCACACCCAAAAAAGCCTATGAAAAAGCCAATGAAAGGTACCAGGGGCATCTCATGTGGCCTCCTACTAACCCCGGGCCCTCGGGCAGTGCCCGAGAGCCCAAATGGTCAGTCCGCCCCTGCTCTCTGCATGGCAAAATGGAGAGTGAACGCTTTTCTTTCTTCTTTTTTTCAACTTAAGTTGGAAAGTGAGGAGGAATCCTGACATCCTAACCATTTTAGGAGTGCAGAGAATTAAGCGAAGGTGTCTCCTCCAAGCTTTGTGACTTTTGCTGACCATTAACCCATATTTGTTAAAAAGCTCACCAAAATCTGAATTGTAAAATCCCTTTTTAAATCTACCAACAATTATGTAGTGCAAGGGTCTGCTTGGTTGGATCCAAATAATTTGATGGATTAGATAAGTCCTTATACTACATAGTTTTGGTAAATCTACACTTGATTGTACAGTCAGTCTGTAACACATATGGTCATCTCTAGACCACAATAACAGTTACATCATTGCCTTTGTTTGGACCAATACCAGAATTGTTCTTACAGTGAGTGTTTTCATAGTAAACTCTACTATGAGGCCCCTTCCTTCTCAACCAAAGGTTTAAAAGTGATAAAGAAGGAAGCTTTCATTCCTTGTTGGGGATTCTGGCATTAGGGTAGACCCTGTGGACAGTTTAGCACAGCTTTAGGACCTGGAAGTGGAAGGAAATATTAGTAAATAGAGAAATGTGAAGGCTGATTCAGTGGACAGGAGCTTGTGTGATCATTTAAAAAATGTTCTGCAATATGGTAATGATCATAATGAAAGTAGGATGAAGTATTCAAACCTACACATGGTGTGAACAATTGTCAACGACTATATGTCATTTAATAATGGGGTTTTATTTATTTTGTAAACAGAATTTTTACAAGGAAAAGAAAAGGGAGGACATTTACATCCGGTTAGTATTATGGCCTTTGATGGTAATGTGTATAGTTCATGTAAAAGGTGCAGATGGTCACAGTATATGTCTTGTCTTCAGGTATGTGTACAAGCTGAGAGACCTGCATCTGAGCAAGGAGAATTACACCGAGGCAGCATATACCCTACTACTCCATGCTGAGCTGTTGCAGGTGGGAAATGTTTGCCTTCCTATTTCTGACCTTTAAGGTCTGGGTCACACCGATCCGACTTTGAAATTGTACGACTTCCAGTGAAGTTGCACAATTTCAAAGTCAAATGTAATTCCGACTTAAGGTGCGACTTGCAAGACATCTGCCCAGATGTCTATGCAAGTCGCACCTAAGGTAGTGCATGCACTGCTTTAAAAATCGGTGTGACTCTGACCAAGTTGATATCGCACCGATATGACCGCTTTTGATTGCGGAAAATAGGGTGCAACTTGCCATGCGATTGGCAACTCGCATGGCATTGCAAATTGCATGGCAAATCGCACCCGGTGTGATCGGGGTGTAATACTGAATAATATGGCGTGTTCCTCCTTTACTTCATTACTGTTTTTATTGTGTGTTGTCGCCCTCTAGTGGTCAGATAAACCATGTGCACCTCACTTGCTACAACGAGACAGCTTCACCGTGTACACACAGCAGGAGCTGAAGGAAAGGCTTTACCTCGAGATCATATCCTTCTTTGACAAGGGAAAAGTGCGTTGATGTTTTTATTTCTCTGAAGCATGTCTGTGATGCTGTGTTCTAGGTCTTCTTAAAGTGTTACTAAACCCAGGACCCTGTATTCACTATATCTGGTCTCCCACAGTACACAGAACATGGAAGTGCAATTATTTTAGTAAATATAAACTGCTAAATACCTTTTCTCATCAGCAGTTAGAGCAGTCTTGTGACTTCTATCAGTGTTCAGCAGAGCACTGGTTAAAGCGTGTAGAAGGAGTTTTCTTTCTGCTCTTGGAGGATGCAAAACCCCTGACCCTGTGTCTGGACAGTGCTGATTGGCCCTGTGCTGATCACATGCACTCTCCCAAGATAAAAAAAAACTCTAGCAATACAAACTAAACTGAGCATGTTCAGAATGGCTACGGTTCAGTATCAGAAGACAAGCGTGGACATTTGAACAAGAGGGGCAGAGAAGAAGAATCAAACGGCCTTTTTACACATTGCAGAGCATTAACCCCTTAGGCTCCACAGTGAGTAGAACAAGCATGCTTTACTGTGTATATATAGACTGATTTTACTGTTGTGGGTTTAGTAACACTTCAAGCTTTTTAATCTTAGGACCCAAATAAGAAAATTACTTTTTTTTTTTTAACTGAAATGTCAGCAAAGCCATGGAAAGACCTGGACCCAAAGCATATGGGACTATTCCAGGAGCACAAAGCCAAAAGATAGTCCAAAATTCTTTATTCTCTAGTAGCGTCTCATAAAACAGTCATCATATTTTGGAGACTCCTCGTATATATGCTTATATATATGCTATACCAAGACTAGTAATTCCCAACCAGTTGTTTTCCAGCATCACCCCCTGCCCCCCCATCAAATTTCAAGACACAACAAAAATCCCTCCCACAACACCCTTCCCCTCCCCCCATATACCCAGTACCACCCCTGTAGTTTTCAAGGCTTAGCAGAACTCCCAGACCTTCACCTCTACCCCTAGTAACCTTTCGGGACAATTTAACCTGAGCCACAACAACCTACCTGCCAGTGCATTGCTTGGGTGCCTTGCAGTCCATTGCAGGTAGCAGTAAGGACAGCACAGGCTGATTTCTTCTCTATACCTTTCCATGAAGTCTGATGAGTTAAGGGTTGGTGTCTCGACTTTCCCTTCACCCCCTACATGTATAGGTAACTAAACTCTAGTAACTGTAGTTCCCTTTCCATGTCTATGCCGCCAGTTATAGTCAGTGCTAGTTGCACTGATCCCCAATCCCGAAATGTTCCCCCGCACAGACATAGCACCCTGTGGGGATGTGGCTCTCCCTGCAGCAGCTAAATTCTGGCTTCTCTTTTTCTGCCTTCTGACGGCTTTCAGCTACTGCAGGGAAAGCCACACAGAGGGAATGGTTCAGTAATTGGCCCCCCTGCTGCACCAATCACCTCCTCCTGTCCTCGATCTGCTGACCGGGCTTCCCTGCTGAACTGATTGGGCCCGGACCCCATACAGGAGGGTCGGTGGTACCCCATTTTCAGCAGTCCTGCCTGGCTGTCATGTTAATACAATGACTTGCACATTTTCTGGGGCTCTAATCTGGAGTTCTGGATGTAACTCTGCATTTCTCTCACTGCAGGTTTCCATTAGTTACAGTATCTCTGTGTATTGACTGTGTTTCCTGCTAACCGTTTGTCTACTTTCTGCTACAGATGTGGGAGCAGGCAATCATACGCAGCAAAGAGCTCATAGAGATGTATGAAAACCAAATCTTCCACTACGAGGCCCTGAGTGACCTACTGGTAAGTGATTCTATAGCTGTGTTAGTATTGCTGATGGCTCTTAGCCCCCCCGTTCACACCTGAGCATTTTTCTGTTCGTTTCCCTGTGCCTGACTATATAGAATCTGATTTTTTTTTTCCAACTGTCCCTGTTCACATTTGTACACTCAGTTGCCCTGCGCTCTAGGCCCTGCGCTTGAAAACTACATTTTCAAGCATAGTAAGGCGTTTTTGGCTCCCTGGACTTCAATGGGAGATGCACATTTTTAGATGAGAAAATAAAAATATGACTGTGCAGCACTACACATCAAATAGAAATAAATGAATATGTGAATACTATAAATAATAAAAAATAAATTATAATATAAGTCCCAATAAATTTCTTCTGAACAAATATCCTTCCTCCTATGACCACCGGTGCTCCAAAACACAGAGAGTGGACAATTCCTCCACCAGATGTCTGCTCACCTCCAGTAGTGTGACCTCACATCTTATAATGCTTGGTCTAACCGCACTTTTGGTCCCAATTTGGACTCTGAAGATCAACTTGATGAACAATGGATCCCAATGGCTCACTCCAAAGAACCCTTTTCACCAGTGGTAATTCTCATGAACAAAAAACTTAACCTAGTGTTTACCCTTTAAAAGCTTTATTAATCACAAAGACTTCCATATATGCACTCACATGTGACAGGTGCCAGACGACACCAAGTGCAAAAAGCATCCACTGAATATCTCCACAAACCCAAGGAAACTGTGCCTTCCAAGTCAGTTACAATCAGTAACATAAACATATGCTCCAGCCAATCACAAGATCATATAATTATTATGACACAATAGCAACTGCGGGCCCTGAGAATGTTACCAGAGTGCCTCACGATCTGTAGAGTCCTGGAGCGATGTATACCACTGCTGTGATAAACGCCGACTTTCCGTTGTGTCGTCATCCGCAAGCTCCTCTCCGACGCGTTTCGTACATTTTTACACCTCCTCCTACATAACTGTTCTGCTCTTTGCCCAACCCAAGAAAAAAAAACTCCTGAAGCTTAATTCATGTACAAAAACATCTGTAATACGCCTAAAGAAAACACTTCAAAATCACCAGGAATACACTGTGTTTATGCTCTCCTTGGGTGAGAATGCAGTCTTAATCTCATAATCTCTGATTAAAGTCGTATTAAGCTCAATAAAATAAACAATAGAACTTTGGTAAAATACTTAGCCCATCGCTTGCAGTTTACAACTTTCAATGCTGCTGGTTGCTGTTCTCTCAGTGCTGCTTCCTTGAACTTCCACTCTGCACGGGAAAGAGTTAGCAATGGACAGTGCCGTCTCCAATCAGTCTGTTAGCTCAAAGAGGGGAGTGGGAGGGAGGAGCAGGGGAGTGTGTTGCCACCCTAGACTACAGGACTCTGTTTCTATTAATTAACACAGTGTATGGAGACACAACTCAAGTCCCTGCATGCAAGGGTGGCTCCATAGAATATGGCATCCTGAAACAGGAAATCTGGGACAAGTAGTCATGGCACCACCTTAAAGCGCAGTTCCACTCACCCTGTCAAAAAATAAGTCAGCAGCTACAAAAACTGTAGCTGCTGACTTTTAAATAAAGAGCCACATACCTGTTCCTCGGTCCTGTGATGTGTCGCCCGCAGCCCATTTCACTTGCTGTCCTGTATTCCAGGGCCGGCATCTTCAGTGTGGGCACTCGGCTGTGACTGCTTGCGGCTTCACAGCCGGGTACCCACTGCATATGTGTGAGTAGCTCTGCGCTTCATAAATGGCCCTGTAGTCTTCTGTGACCTGTCACGCGTCCCAAAAGACTACAGGGAGGGAGGGAGGACACCTTCTGCTTCCGATCACCTAGGTGATCGGACCAGAAGTGGGAGCGGGTACCTGTCAAATTCAGGTACCCGCTCCCCCCTGCCCCCCAAAGGTGCCAATCCTTAATGGGGAGTGGGGGAGCAGTCTTTAAAGCGGAACTTCACCTCTTGGGTGGAGCTCCACTTTAATATATCACTTTCAGGGGGAAGAGGGGATTCATTTGTGCGAGGACCCTGATCCACCCCAACCACAGTGAAAAATGAACAACTGCCTAGGAAGACATTTGCAGGAAAGGCAGGCTTATCAGCTCTCTGTTAGAATTCGTTCTTACTGAATGTATTGTTATGTAATTCAGGCCATTTACTTCAATGCAAAAAACACATAATCAACATTTTTGCATTGCAGTACACTGGAAAAAGTCTTTACATGCTGACTTTATGGTAAAGTCAATTGAATAGTATAATGTAAAATGCTTTTACTAAAGGTTGGTCCAGGTTACATATGAGGAGGCGGTTTGTAAACATGCACAGAGAAGTAAACTGTTCCTACTGGATGGTGTTTCCAGGCACAAACTGCGGCAGTATAAGATTGTTCTCTGTGCAATTCTGTACATACACTAAGGCAGCGGAATATTTACACTAAACCTCTCCCTGACACTTCTACCATCATTAGTGATCAAATTCTGTATGCATTGTTAATTTTTTTTTAATTTCCATTAACTGATCTTTGTATCTGTAGAACAAGCAAGCCACTTTCTACCAGAACATCATGCGATCCCTGAGGCTACAACCAGAGTATTTTGCTGTGGGATACTACGGCCAAGGTTTCCCATCATTCCTGCGGGTATGAAAAACCATATTACTTGATACAGATAAAAAAGTTTCTGTATTTATATTTCTCTAATTTCTGGTTGTCGTTCCCTTGTAATGTCATGTTGGCACATCCTTTCAGAAGTTTGGTTAGAAAAGAGTAGAGTGGAAAAATGGAGACCCCTCCTGAGTAGAGCTGAAAGTTGGTGTCACCTCCTCCTTCCTTTAGCAACCAATTGAACGTTCACTTGAAAAATAGACAGCCCCTTCAGTTTTCTTAGCACTCGAAAACTTCGCTATAAACAGTAAGGCCGGCCATACATGGATCGATTTCTGAACGATTTTCGTATGAAAATGGGACCTAAGAATAATCGGCCGATTTTCGCTCTGTTAGTGGGGCAATGGCACCGGCCAATTTTCGTGGTTCCTCCCCATTTTGTTTATCGGGCATGCTGGAAAATTCGTGAAAAACAACCAATTTACTAAATCATTGGTGGCACCATCGGATTACAGAACAAACGACGTTTTCGATCGAAAAATCATTCAGAATTTGACCTGTGTATGGCCTCCATTAGGCTTTTCTTATGTCGGCCATACATGGGTCGAAATTCGACCGATTTTTCATCCGAAAATCGGATCTAAGAATAATCGGTCGATTTTCGCTCTGTTAGTGGGTCAATGGCACCAGCCAATTTTCGTGGTTCCTCCTCTTTTTGCTGATTGGGCATGTTGGAAAATTTGTGAAAAATGACCGATTTTCGGCTCAATGATCAAATTGTACAATAATTTTTCCGAAAAGAATATGCGCATGAGCTGTGACCTGGAAGGAACAGAAGTTTCACCTGTTATATGGGGTGAACTTTATGACTCGGTCGGCCGCATTTTGAAATCGTTGATGGCACCATCGGATTACCGAGCAAATGACGTTTTTGATTTTCGGGATTTGAAATATGCATGCATAAAGCTGCCAATAGACTGTTGGATTTTTTTCACGTTCAACTTGCAGGCTAAATGTAACGAGCTAGGATGATTCACCTATCTATACTAACAGCATGTGGATGGAGTCATATCCACTGCTTTCTATCAGACCTGAGTGCAGGGAAATTTTGTACAGTATTATGCTATAAATGAAGTATTCCTATCAGTGTTTAGTGGATTTCTACAGAATTCTTTACTCTGATCATGAGAGTGGGAGAGAGGGATGCATTTTGAAATATTACTTGATATTTTGCATTCTCTTATTGAGCTTACCAGGTGGAACTTTAGACAATTTTTCATGTTTTCCAGACTTTCCTTTTGCTTCTATAATGTCAAAAGCAAATAATTTACAGAAATCATTAGCTCACACGAAAAAAAGTACATGAACAAGTAGATGACGCATCACATTAACCTTTTCCTTATCAAAAGCCTCAATCTCAAGGCTTTCAAATGGACCTTCAAAGCTGACTGATGTCATGTACAGTAAATTTAGATAACCCTATCAGTTTAAAACTCACAAACAGGGGCGGACTGACCATTTGGAAACTAGGGCACTGCCCGAGAGCCCGGGGTCAGAAGGGGGCCCCATGAGATGCCCCTGGTACCTTTTTCATAGGCTTTTTTGAGTTTTGGCAAGGACACGGGGCCCCATGATCCCCTATTGCCCAGGGGCCTCATGAGTTGTCAGTCCCCCCTGCTCACAAACCTATCTCAGATAGTCCTTAGAACAGACTTCCCATCAAAATGGAAGATCCACTTTGCAGTCAGTTCCCCACCCACAAGTGAAATAACTTAGGCAAAAAAAAAACCCCTAACAAATTACACATTAAACAATAAATACTTAGCTGAGCCCTGGCTTCTGACCCTTTCAGGGAGGCATAGGTGGCCTATGAGAAAGCTGTGTGCTTGAATTTGTGCCAGAATGCAATGGACTGCTTGCGTTCTTGTGAGTTTCCAGCACACAGCTTTTCTGGGAGGCAGCAGTGAGGCATGCTGGTGTCATCCACCTTCATGGAATGGCAGCATGGCAGCCAGGGCCAAATGTTTACATTTTTTATTTAGTTTGTAAAAGTTAGATTTTTTTCCAAGCTTTTTCTATTTGGGGGGTGGGGGACTGACTGTAAAGCAGACCTTCCATTTTTCATTGAAATTCCATTTTATTTATTTCAGGTACTTGTATAGCGCCATCAATTTTACGCAGCACTTTACATACATATATTGTACATTCACATCAGTCCCTAACCCTCAAGTGGTGTACAATCTAAGGTCCCTAACTCACATCCATACATACACATGCTAGGGACAATTTAGACAGGAGCCAATTAACCTACCAGCATGTCTTTGGAGCGTGGGAGGAAATTGGAGTACCCGGAGGAAACCCACGCAGGCACAGGGAGAACATGCAAACTCCAGGCAGGTGGTGCCGTGGCTGGGATTCAAACCAACAACCCTAGTACTGACAGGCGGAAGTGCTAACCATTTAGCCACCGTGCTGCCCATTTAAATTCAAGCCATAACCATTATTTCCCCCTAAACTGGTGAGTTGCTGCCATTTTTTCTGTTCGTATAATGCTAGAGTGTCTGGCTTTTCTTACAGAACAAAATCTTCATACATCGGGGGAAGGAATACGAACGTCTGGAGGATTTCAACCTTTGGCTCTTGACTCAATTCCCTAATGCTGAGAAGCTGTCCAGCAGTTCCCCACCTGGGGATGACATCAGAAACTCTCCCAAACAATGTATCCAGTACACTAAATTCGTAGTTCTAACTGATGGTTCGTTTTTATCTACAGAATGTATGTATTCTTTCCAAAATTCAGGAAATCATTTTTTGATAATTGCAGTCCAGGTAATTTAGTTTTTTTTTTTTTTAATACATAGCGAATGAACTTTGAAAGCTAAAAAGTGGAAGGTGCATATATGAATTGAAGGTAGCATTTGCACTGGTGATTTGGCCTGGTATGAATTTCAGTGATAGGAACCTTCTGATTCCTGCTGCTGTAAGCGGCTAACTACATCTGCTGATCCCATTCACTATGACAGGCATAACCAGCAATTACCTGCTGCGATTGTTGTTGGACACACACAAAGTGCATCCAGCAGCTGAAGTGTAATCCACCTATATTTTGCCTTTCCCAGTTTCTCCCCCACCCCCCATCAACATGCAAATGCTATTTGTAAATAAATCCTTTCCATTTTTAATACATACTTTATTTTAGACCCAATTACATCACTGGGCAACACAATGCAGATGCAAACAGATTATTCTTGATCCTCCATAGTTGAAAAAATTTGGTGGTCCTGGAATGAATGAGTGAACAAATGAATTAATGGGGTGGGAAATGAACAGTGAAGCGGGGGAGGAAAGGCTGGATGATGCTAGATGTCCTCTAGCCAGGACATGAGGCAGGCTCTATCTGACTTGCAGCAGCTTTAACTGCACACTGTGAGAAGCTTACAATTTTACATGGTGCATTGAAATTTAAACTAGCATTTTCAGTACAGGAGAGGAGCCTGAGCAATTGGGCGAGACTGAAAGTAAGGCTGGAGTTTTGGCTGTAAACCTTCTATTGCAGTGGTTCCCAATCCCAGTGCTGAAGTAACCCCCAACAGGCCATATTTTGTGAATTTCCTTTAGATAAAGTAGCGGTTATAAATACCAAGCCGTTGACTTTGATTTAAAGCCCTTGTAGAAAGAGAAGAAAAACCAGGAAACATGACCTGTTCTGGATACTTGGGGACTGAGGTTGGGAACCACTGCTCTACTGCCTGCCATTTTGAGTGTTCCTTGGATACCTTGTCTGATTCAGGGCTCTGTTATGCGGGAGGCAGAACCTGATCATGAATACGTATAGACTCTCCCCTGGTGATGTGATGGTCTCTTGCACTGTCATATGGGCCCATCACCATGATGCCTATGGGATAGTCACTAATTAGACAGCTTATTTAGTATGGAGACCAGAAACACATTCTAAAACCCTTGTTCTTAAAGCTCAACCTCATCTTCTGTTGCATGTGCAAAAGCTAAAAATGAATTCATGGCTTCAACTACCACCTCTATGCCGACGACACACAAATCTATCTCTCAACCCCCCACCTCACTCCCTCGTTCTCCGCCCGAATCACACACCTACTGAGTGA
Organism: Staurois parvus; assembly: GCF_062004578.1. Classification (NCBI taxonomy): domain Eukaryota; kingdom Metazoa; phylum Chordata; class Amphibia; order Anura; family Ranidae; genus Staurois; species Staurois parvus. The sequence continues at coordinate 6,193,314 of NW_028318382.1, forward strand.
CATATCAGACTGGATGTCACTCCACTTCCTTAAACTGAACCTCTCCAAAACCGAGTTTCTTGTCTTCCCCCCAGCCCGGACACCACCCTCCATTGACTTCTCCATCACATCCAACAACGCCACCATCAAACCCGGACTCCAACCTATCCTTCCAGCCCCAAGTCCAATCTTTAACAAACTCGTGCAGACTCCACCTCCGCAACATCGCCAAAATCCGCACGTTCCTAACCCCAGAAACCACTAAACAGCTCATCCACTCCCTCATCATATCACGACTCGATTACTGCAACTCCCTCCTCACTGGCCTGCCTCGCCGCTGGCTATCCCCGCTTCAGTCGATCCTGAATACGGCTGCCAGCTCATTCACCTTTCCAACCGCTCCGTCTCCGCCACCCCCCTCTGCCAATCCCTCCACTGGCTTCCGATTGCGCAACGGATCAAATTCAAAATCCTAACACTGACGTACAAAGCTGTCCACCATACTGCCCCAAACTACATCACTGACCTAATATCCAAGTACCGCCCAGCACGCACACTCCGCTCCTCACAAGACCTCCTTCTCTCTAGTTCCCTGGTCTCCTCCTCCCATGCCCGCCTCCAGGACTTCTCCAGGGTGTCACCCATCCTCTGGAACTCCCTGCCCCAACCCATCAGATTATCACCTACTCTCCTCTCCTTTAGGCGCACCCTGAAAACCCATATCTTCAGGGAAGCCTACCCCACCCCCTGCTAACTTGCCGACCTCTTCCACTCTTCCTACCACTCCATCCCCCACAGCTATCCTCTCCTGTACCACTATCCCCTCCCTCCTAGATTGTAAGCTCGAAAGAGCAAGGCCCTCAATCCCCTCATGTTTTGCATTGTATTGGTATTGTTCTGTCACATGTTCTGTCCCCCTTTGTAATGTACAGCGCTGAGCGAACGATTGGCGCTTTATAAATACTGTATAATAATAATAATTCATAGCACTACATAGCAGCTGGTCGCAAAGTCTAATTCCTAAAGGACAGACATCATCCTTTGTTCATAAGACTAGCTGTATGTTATCTGTGTTGTCCCTTCCACTTTGCCTCACCACACAAGTACCTGCTTTGTCTCTGTTATTCTTAACTATATCATGAAGATGTGCAATGTTTCAGTGTGAAACCCCTGATGAACCTCCCACCACGGTACAAGGACAAGCTGGTGCCAGAGCAAATTCTCAGGTAATTTTGGAAGGTAACAAGAAGACCCTATGCTCTCAATCTAGTTTTTGTGATGTCTACCGGGGCTTTCTGTGCTGTCTGTGTGATGTGCTGCTTAATTCATGTATTTCTTCTCCAGCTATTATCGGTATAATGAGTTGCAAAGTTTTTCATATTCCCGACCCTTCAGAAGAGGCGAGAAGGACCCCGATAATGAATTTGCAGTAAGTATATTTTGGTAATGACTTGGACAAAGTGGCAAAGGGTTAGTCAGCAGGTTAGTTTTTTTTTTCTTTCTTTCTTTAATTCCTGTGGTGTTGTTGCAACAAGAAGCTTAGTGACGCTTGACTCCGATAAACCAAGATAAGAATGAGCACAGCCATTTTCCTAAGAGGCCAAGCCCCCCAAATGGCTGGAGTATTGTCTAGTCTAAACTGGATACAACATGATGCAAAGACTTCCTAGCACATGTTGGGAAGGACAGCTAAGATATCTATAAATCAGTGATGGGCTGTTGGGGCCAACAAGACCTTCTCTGCTGGCCTAAACACTGCCTAAATTATCAGAATCTCTGAATTACATTTTAATATATTTTTTCAATGAATGTGTTATTCCCAGTAGTCTATTGCAAGGAAAATAATAAATGGTTTTCAAAACTGTTTACAAATAAATATATGAAAAGTGTTGCGTGCATTTGTATTCAGCCCCCCTGAGTCGATACTTTGTAGAACCACCTTTTGCTGCAATTACAGCTGCTTGTCTTTTTGGGGATGTCTCTACCAGCTTTGCACATCTAGAGAGTGAAATGTTTGCCCATTCTTCTTTGCAAAATAGCTCAAGCTCTGTCAGATTGGATGGAGAGCATCTGTGAACAGCAATTTTCAAGTCTTGCCACAGATTCTCAATTAGATTTAGGTCTGGACTTTGACTGGGCCATTCTAACACATGAATAGGCTTTGATCTAAACCATTCCATTGTAGCTCTGGCTGTATGTTTAGGGTCGTTGTCCTGCTGGAAGGTAAAACTCCACCCGAGTCTCAAGTCTTTTGCAGACTCTAGCAGGTTTTCTTCTAAGATTGCCCTGTATTTGGCTCCATCCATATTCACATCAACTCTGACCAGCTTCCTGTCCCTTCATAAGAAAAGCATCCCCACAACATTATGCTGCCACCACAATGTTTCATGGTGGGGATGGTGTATTCAGGGTGATGTGCAGTGTTAGTTTTCCCGCCACACATAGAGTTTTGCTTTTTGACCAAAAAGTTCAATTTTGGTCTCGTCTGACCAGAGCACCTTCTTCCACATGTTTGCTGTGTCCCCTACATGGCTTCTTGAAAATTGCAAACATGACTTATGGCTTTCTTTGAACAATGGCTTTTTTCTTGCAATTCTTCCATACAGGCCAGATTTGTGGAGTGCATGACTAATAGTTGTCCTGTGGACAGATTCTCCAACCTGAGCTGTAGATATCTGAAGCTCCTTCCCAATTACCATGGGCCTCTTGGCTGCTTCTCTGATTAATGCTCTCCTTGCACGGTCTGTCAGTTTAGGTGGATGGCCATGGCAGCTGTGCCATACTCTTTCCATTTTCAGATGATGGATTGAACAGTGCTCCATGAGATGTTTAAAGCTTGGGACATTTATAACCTAACCCTGCTTTAAACTTCTCTACACCTTTATCCCTGACGTGTCTGGTATGTTCTTTGGCCTTCATGATGCTGTTTGTTCACTAATGTTCTCTAACAAACCTCTGAGGGCTTCACAGAACAGCTGTATTTATACTGAGATTGAATTACACAACGGTGGACTCTATTTACTAATTAGATTACTTCTGAAGGCAATTGGTTCCACTAGATTTTAGTTAGGGGTATCAGAGTGAAGGGGGCTGAATACAATGCAAACCACACTTTCCAGATATTTATTTGTGATACATTTTGAAAACCATTTATTATTTTCCTTCCACTTCACAAATATGTGCCACTTTGTGTTGGTCTATCACGCAAAATCCCAATAAAATACATTTGTTTTTGGTCATAACATGACAAAATGTGGAACATTTCAAGAGATATGAATACTTTTTCAAGGCACTGTAGCCATCGTGTGATGCCAGGGTCAAAGAAATCTGCCTTGAGACCTTCGGAATCAAAAGTGCAGGTACCTGCAGCTTACAGTAAATGGCAATGAAACTGTAGCTTTAACTAATCAGATTTTGAGTTGGCGACATCCACAGCGCATGTTCCTGTGCACCAATAAAACTGCACAAATTATGGTTCTGGCCTGCCTCCTACAGTATGTCTTCCCTGGAAGATTGATTCTTACTGAGGGAGCTGAGCAGCTCTACATACAGTTGTGTTCAAAATAATAGCAGTCAGACATCACTAACCTGATCAATCACTGTTTTTGGTAGAAATGATATTTCTACATGGCAAATAATTTACTAGCAGGTGTAGTAGAGTAATAGAAATACAACAGACCCAACAGTCTTGACATGCATGCTGCTGATTCTGTGTAATTGAATCACTAATTGAAAGGGGCATCTTCAAAATAATAGCAGTGTGGAGTTCTATTAGTGAGGTCATTCATTCTTTGAAACACAGGTGGCAATTATTGCCCTTATTTAAGGAAGGAAGGCAGCAAATGTTGTACATGCTGGTTACAGTGCATTTCTCTCTGAAATTCTGAGGAAAATGGGTTGTTCCAGACATTGTTCAGAAGAACAGCGTACCTTGATTAAAAAGTTGTTTGGAGAGGGGAAAACATATAAAGAAGTGCAGAAAATGATAGGCTGCTCAGCTAAAATGATTTCAAATGCTTTAAAATGGCAACCAAAACCTGAAAGACGTGGAAAAAAGCGAAAAACTACCATTCGAATGGATAGAAGAATAGCCAAAATGGCAAGGAGTCAGCCAACAATGAGCTCCAGGAAGATCAAAGAAGGTCTGAAGTTACCTGTGAGTACTGTTACATTTAGAAGACGCCTATGTGAAGCCAAGCTATCTGCAAGAAGCACCCGCAAAGTCCCACTGTTGAAAAAAAGACATGCTGAAGAGGTTACAGTTTGCCAAAGAGCACATTGGCTGGCCTAAAGAGAAATGGCGCAACATTTTGTGGACTGATGAAAGTAAGATTGTTCTTTTTGGGTCTAGTGACCGGAGACAGTTTGTCAGACGACCCCCAAACACTGAATTCAAGCCACAGTACACTGTGAAGACAGTGAAGCATGGTTGCGCAAGCATCATGATATGGGGATGTTTCTCATACTACGGTGTTGGGCCTATTTATCGCATACCAGGGATCATGGATCAGTTTGAATACATCAGAATACTTGAAGAGGTCATGCTGCCTTATGCTGAAGAGGAAATGCCCTTGAAATGGGTGTTCCAACAAGACAATGACCCCAAACACACCAGTAAACGTGCAACATCTTGGTTCCAGACCAACAAGATTGACGTTATGGAGAGCCCAATCCCCAGATCCTAATCCAATAGAAAACTTGTGGGTTGACATCAAAAATGCAGTTTCTGAGGCAAAACCAAGAAATAGAGAAGAACTGTGGAATGTAGTCCAATCATCCTGGGCTGGAATACCTGTTCACAGGTGCCAGAAGTTGGTTGACTCCATGCAACACAGATGTACAGCAGTTCTCAGAAACAGTGCTTATACAACTAAATATTAATTGATTCTAACAAGCAAAACAAGCAAAATCTTCAAACATTTTTCAGTTTATATATATTTTTCTTCATGTTTTGATTTGGAATAGAATGTGTAGTGTTCCCAATGCATTTGTGTGTATGGAAATAAAAGCTATTAGAAGGATTTTGAGCTTTATTCACTTTTTTCAACACACTGCTATTATTTTGAACACAACTATAAGTACCAGTGCTGCAGCCTGCAATAGAAAATGATGTCAGGTGGCCGAGAGGACGCAGCAGGACTAATCACAACAGAGGGTGGCGGTGCACATGCAACGGCTGGGCTGCACGCAGTAAGGGCTTGTTTATATGTGCTTCAAAATCTGTCTTCGGACACGCTTTTTTAAAACGCTCTGAATTTATACCCCATGTCACTTTAATGGTGCTTCAAAGTGTCTCTGAAGCCTCCATAGAAGGCTATGACAAAGCTTGCTTGCAGCACTTGGAGCTTTTGAGAGGCCTTTATTCAGCTTTAGCTTCACTTTGTTTTGGACATATTGCAGGTATGAGATATCCCAGGAAGCACTGGGAAACCAAAAAGTGAACTTTTCCATCCAGATTTAAAGCTAATAGAGCCACTGATGGACTTTTAATTTTAAAACGTGTGCTACTGAGGAAAATATATTGGAAATAAAGGCAATATTTATATATATATCTATATATATATATATCTATATATATATATATATATATATATTATAAAAGGCTCTTCTGTCTGTGTATCCTGTCTCCCTTTTTACTGGATAACAGGTTATGCTTTCAGACGCAGTGTATTTCTAGCTCATACGCTATATAGTTAAAGGTTTGTGGACACCTGATCATAATATCTAGATGAGATTTTTGGACATCCCATTTCAAATCATAGGCATGTTGCCACTAAGCCCACCCCCCCCAATGTGGCTATAACAGCCCCTATTCTTAGAGTGTTTCTGATAAATTTTCCAAGTTTAATTAAACTAGAACTCCAGGCAAAAACTTCTTTACATCTACTTGTTGCAGATTTCCTCCCTTGATTGAATATGTCATCCATCTTCTGGTTGAAATTAGCAGTTGCTCTGAAATAGCCTATTCATTTTCAAATCAAACTGTTCATTCTCTTTGGTTTCCTGTTTGTAAGACCAGTGGCTGTTATGCCTCATATTCCCCCAGCCCCTGGTCATGGCACATCCCTTCTGTAGTTCTTTCTCCAGGAAGCAGTAATATAATTCAGCCCCACTTGCAGTGGTGGGTGGCTCAAGACTCCGAGACACATTACACATGTACAGGCCTAATGTACCTGGTCACATTCACTACAATTCCCTGTGGTTGATGGGAACTGTAGTTTCCTTTTACTGCAGAGAGAGAGGAGAGAATATGATGTAATCCCTGCTGTTACACCTCCTTGGAGGAGCAGATGCTGTTATCTTTTGAGATGAGGTAATGAAAATTCAATTAGACGTTTCTCCTAAATGGTAAGGATTTTCAACATTTTGTTAACTGTTTAGTGTTTTGTGTAGGGTGGGTGTACTAATGGGTGATGTTTTTGCCCTCCCAGTCTAAAGTTTTAAAAAAAGTATAATCGAAGCATCACCCATTCATCAAAAACACATTAAAAAAGCGTCATTGTGACGCAGTCAGCATCTGTGATCTGCTGTAGGGTTGAATGACCATTTCAGTTATATTTAAAACAGCAATAGCATCCTATGAAAATATCCACAGCAAGGCATAAAATGCAGGTGATGTTCTCTTGTACAGATAGAAGATAATACTAATATTTTTTCTGGTTCCTGTAGGGAATACCTTCATATTTTCATTCTTTTAGTTTTTGCCATTTCCCATTTTATGAATATGTTTGGTAAGTACGTTAACTGTGGTGAGCACTTCGCTGATATGTGATATTCTTTGTCTCACAGACAATGTGGATAGAGAGGACAACATTTACCACAGCCTATAAATTGCCTGGCATCCTGAAGTGGTTTGAAGTCAAACAGTTTCAAACTGTAAGTAAGCAATGTGTATGTATGTCCATGTATGTATATATGATAAAATAATAGTATAAAGAAAAAGAACATAACCATGTGCTGTAGGCCATAACAATACCAGATTTTAGTTTATGTAATCCCAATCACTGAAAAAGTAATTCTGATTGGTAACTTTGGGTGTCATCTATTTATAAGCCCAGTATTGTATCCCGATATGACGTCATTAATTATGTTGTTTGTAAATGTGGAAATAGGCTCCAGGCAAAGTATTAATGACACAGTTCTGCGTGAAGAGTCAGTTGGTGACTTAAAGAATATTTAAAGTGGTTGTAAACCTCAGACATGAAAAATGAACAAAGCATATCCTTCTAAAGAGCGTACTTGAGGTTTCCCTATGACAGTATGTAGAGGGGATTGTGTCCATTCCCTCGATTTAGGTTTCAGATTACACCGCATGTTATGCTGTGTAGTGAATAATGTAAGATCCCTGCTTCCTGCCTTCTGATAAAAAGCCTTTGATCTTTAATAAACACAAGTAAATACCAAATATTTGCTTTCAAAATTAACCCCGCCTAGCCCACGCAACTAAGACATGGGTAACAGGCAGCCCAAATAAATGGGCAACTTTGCTCTCCTGCAACATAGGTAGGAGAATAAAATATATATATCTAAATTAAAATCCACTTCCTCAGTGGGAAAATTGATTCAAGACGTTTTTTTGGGGGGGATAGATTAGGGAATGGTTAAAACCCCCATCAGGTGGTTCTTTTTTTTGGGGGGGGGGTGCCAGCTGTTTTATTCATTTATGTCCTGTACACACAATCAGGGTCAAGGATTTTTGTCTACACATGTAAAGGTGCATTTTGCTACTGCTGAAACTGATCCCTGAAAGATTTCCCCTACAGTTTCTCTATCAGCATCTGAAAGCTGGCAAGAGAGGAGGGAAGCTGGCAGCGGTGCAGGGGGGAGGGGGATCCAATTAGTTGACTAGGGAGGGGGGGGGAAGGTGATAGGTGCATCCGAGGAACCAAGCCTTTGTACAGGTCACCATGCAGCAGCTGAAATGATCCATCCCCCCCACCACACTGATCACCTTTTCCTGTCCACCAGATTCCCCCTGCTGTGGGTGTTTTCTGTGTGTTGGGAACAATGCAGTATTTTCCAAATCTGAATCCCCAGCAAATGGCTGGGGATTCAGATTTTACCTCCCCATCCTGTGCTGGCCCTGGACAGAACAGTAAATTAAAGGAAATCTTTCCAAAGTGCAAACAATCTCCTCTTGCCACCGAAACAGGTTTCTCCATTAGCTGATTTTTACTCCGTTCCAGTTGATTCTTGAGCTGCTACCTTTGGGACTGAAGTAGTCAAGGTATCTCTATGTAAAAACATAAATTTCCTTCCACATCACAACCGTTCTCTCATTCTCCCGGCAGGGGAGAAAAGGTTGAAACTTGGGTTCAATGGTCAAAAAACAAAAAAATGAAAGCTCCTTTTTAAAGTGGTTGTAACTGCTCAAGGTTTTTTACCTTCATGCATTGTATGGATGAAGGTAAAAAAACCTTCTGTGTGCAGAAGTGCCAACAGCCCCCCCAACTTACCTAAGCCTCATCGTGATTTAGCGATGTGCACGACAGTCTCGGCTGTCCCGGGTCTCTGCCTCCTCATTGGCTGTGACAGCAAGTGGAAGCCATTGGCTCCCGCTGCTGTCAATCACCGCCAGCCAGCCAATGAGAGAGAGGGTATGGGGCCAAGTCACAGCTCCGTATCTGAATGGACACACAGAGTTTTGGGTGCCCCCATAGCAAGCTGCTTGCTGTGGGGGCACCCGACAGGAAGGAGGGGCCAGGAGAGGCTGTGGGGGACCCGAGAAGAGGAGGATCCAGGCTGTTCTTGCTCTGTGCAAAACCACTGCATACAGCAGGTAAGTATAGCATGTTTGTTAGTTTCCAAAAAAAAAAGGTAACCTTTTAGAATCATTGAAGTATAGATATATTTCTTCTTTTCTAGGAAGAGATCAGTCCACTGCAGAATGCAATAGAGACAATGGAGCTGGCCAATGAAAAGATAAGTCACCAGGTCCAACAGCACAGGGCAGATTCCAGCCTCCCTTTGCACCCTCTCTCTATGCTGATAAGTGGGATTGTGGATCCAGCAGTCATGGGTGGATTTTCTAATTATGAAAAGGTGAGGTTATAGGATATTGTACTAGAGCCTGAATCCAGTTTTTCTGTATGGCTACTGCAAAATAATTTTTATTATGCTTTTCTGTAACTACAGTATATAGTATCCTTCTGTATGTCCAAGTCTTCATCTTTTTTGTTTCTTTTTATATCTGTTTTTTCCAAGGCTTTCTTTACTGAACGCTACCAACAGGAACATCCTTCAGACCAGGACAAGATTGAGCTGCTCAAACAGCTAATTGCTTTGCAGGTTGGTGCCTTTTCTTCAGCAAATAGAATCAACTTTGGAACTCCATGAATGTAGCATGGTATTCGCCATTTATCTGTTGCTGCATTCCTTTGTAACCTATTGGTTGTAGTCCATTTATTCCCTCCTTAGTCTATGTTGGTAAGATATTCTTTGTCTTTCACTGAAAATGTTTATTGTTTACATCTAGATGCCACTCCTGGCTCAAGCAATCCGAATTCATGGGGAGAAACTGACTGATAATCTGCGGCCCCTTCATGACCGGCTAGTGTCTTGTTTCCAGGATTTGAAAGGGAAAGTGGAAAAATTATATGGGACCATAACATTGGTTAGTAGGCCAAATAACTGTAATTTTTAGTGTCCCTTTGATGAGACTAGTCTCTAAATCTGGTTTTCATTGCTGTCCTACAGCCCCCCAGTTTGACAGATAGGAAGCTAAGTCGTGCAGGCTCTGTGGTGGTTCCATATATCACTTCTGCCACCTTAAGACGATTGTCCACAGTTTCCACTTCTTCTTCAGGAAGTGGTAGCTCTAGGCCAGGATCAGAAGGGTATGTTGCCTCTCATACTTACTGTTTTGCCAAAGAACCTTAAGAATAACTCCTATGACAACTGTTGTGTTCACTTTTGATAATGCTGTAATATGGTATATCTATTTTGTCTTCAGGTCCATTCCAGAACCTGTTCCTCCTCGTCGTGGTTCCCTGATTTCACGACTAGATGAACACGGTGACCGAGAGGATGGGGACATTCGACTGATGAAACTGAAGCATAATATGGGCCAATCACAGACAATCACAGAGCGCCCTGGAGAGAAGGAGGTAAAGAAATACTATATATACTTTTGTGATGGGCTGGACCAGGGGAAAAATTGCAAGGGTTCAGTATTTTAATATTAGTCTTCTATTGAATGTTACAGGCAATATTACAGAGCCTACCTGCTAAATCCCAGCGGCCTAAGAGCCTGCAGCTCACAGATGGACGTCTGTCTCTTCACACAGGATCACCAAGCCAAGGAGTAACACCACTGATTCCTTCCCCAATTACTCCTAAAACTCCACGAACCTACAGTAAGTAGACCGTATTATGTTCCCAGGTTTCTTTCTTATAACATTTTTCTTTACGTATTAACAAATTGCCTTAAATATTTAAAATTAAAAAGAAAAAAATCTCTCAGCTTAGTACATGAACAACAGTCAAATATTTAAAAGTACTAATTCCCAATTCCTATTGGTGGAATCTCCAAAGTTGATGATATAACATCAGATCTGGAAGGAATCTTCAATGGTATATGGAAGACAACAATGTAGCCAAAGTGCAGGAATTAGTAAAAGCAATGTGTCATTTATTAACCACTTGCCCCCCAGAGGATTTACCCCCCCCCCCCCTTCCTGACCAGGCCATTTTTTGTGACACGGCGTTGCGTTACTTTAACTTAAAATTGCACGGTCATGCAATGCTGCACATAAATGAAATTTCTTTTTTTTCCCCACAAATAGAGCTTTCTTTTTGTGGCATTTGATCACCTCCAGAGTTTTTTATTTTTTGCGCTATAAACAAAGAAAGACTGGCAATTTTGAAAAAAAAACTATATTTTTTACTTTTTGCTATAAAACATATCCAATTAAAAAAAAATCTAATTTCATCCTAAATTTAGGCCAAAATGTATTCTGCTACATGTCTTCTAAAAAAAAAAAAAAAATCCCAATACATGTAAATTAATTGGTTTATGTGAAAGTTAGCATCTACAAATGTTGGTATATATACTGGAATTTTTTTTTTTTTAATACTAGTAATGGCGGCAATCAGCGACACAGCATGACTTCAGCTGGCATTCTGACACTGGGTGGGAACTGACTAACTACCACTGACATCCCCAGTGACACTAATACAGTGATCAGTGCTAATAAAAAGCACTGACACTGTACTAATGACACTGGGCAGGAAGGGGTTAACTTTTTGGTGATCAAAGGGTTAACTGTGTGCTGTAGGGAGGCAAGCTGTTTTGTATCTCACTGCTGTGCAGAGAGATACAAAACAGAATGTCCATGCTGACAGGGGAGAGACCTGTGTTGTGTCCGCACTGCATGGGTTAAGTGCTTGTTTTGTCCAGGGGCTCAGGGAAAAGCTGTACTTACCCATTCCTCAGATCCTCCGGAAAACCACACTCCCCCCCACGTCCAGCAGTGGACTGTTCCTGCCATGCTCACATCCGGAGCTAGTCTATGGGTGTGATGACATGAAGAACCGCCCCACTGCATGGGAATACAATTTTCCCTGGAATTCTTCTTAAAGATGAAAAAGTTTTACACTTGGAGCAGAAACTGTAATATGTAAAATAAGGAGGCAGGCTTTTTTTAACATTTTCATATATTTGTTGGTTTATAAGAAAACACATGAGTGAGATGTTTATTACAGCAGTTTGCCTTTATATGTCTAATAGGCCAAAACAACTTTACCCATCTGCTAGCAAATGTTTACTTTTTGAGTAGGTTTGCGCAGTGCAGTTTATACTCCCAGCCCATTCCAGGTCATTCATCATATCTTCTCTGCTTAAAAAAAGTTAAAGGCGCCTGTTGTATAGCTCTTAAAATAACCTTTGAAAATGTAGAAGAAGTAAAATTAATTTACAATGTAAGTGACATGTCCTTTTGTCCTTCCAGGTTTCCCTTCTCTCTCTACCCATGGCGATATGGCTGCACAGATTATGGGATCCCCTCCCCCTCCACCTCCCAAAAGCAGATCCAATGAAGGCAGCCAGCGACTGTCCACAGAGGTATGTGACTGTCTCTGCGCAAATTACTTTGTCGCTTTACCCTTCAAACATCCTGACTTTGGCTGTCTCCACCAGATTGCTCCCACAATGCCAAGATACGATGAAGGAAAACCGCCAACCCCACCTCCAAAAGCTAGGAAATCAAGTGTAATTCATGATCCTGGACTTTGATCTTCAAGAATTTGACCATTTATTAAAAAGGGAAGACTGTGGAACTTGCAAATGCATCAATTCAAGACTTCTAAGAATGACTATTCAGCCACACTTTTCATGGACACACTCCATAAACAGGACACTTGAAGCAGCAGCAGGTGATCCTAGTTACCAACCTACAAAGGCTATTACTCCTCGAGAGTGAGCAAGAGAGACACTGGCAATAAAATTCAGAGACCTTCTCAAAGCATTGAAGTAGAGAAACTCATGTCTAAATGTTCATAGCCAAACTGAATTTTGTATATACAGATAACAGATTTATTTGTAAGGGAACACCACAAAGCACTCCGTATCTCCATAAGCCTTTTGCTTTTAGCCCACTGTTTTAAGACTCAGTCATTGGGGGCCGGGGAACAAAACTGCTGTAGGCATGAGGTGTAGGCACTTAAAGATGATTGCGCATACCAGCATCGGCCTCCCAAACCTTCTGCCATAGCTGAATCCCAAGCTTTATTGATAGGCACAGCTTTGGCACTTCAATGCTTGTGCCAAAGTTTTCCCATACCTTCCTTTCTCCTGCACATTTCTATTAGTGAAGCCAGTGAACATTTCTATTATCATAGTGATGTGTTAATAAAAATATGCAAGGGGGTGTGTTAGCTTTTTCTGTCAGAATGGCTTGGCATTTACCTGTGACGACAGGAGGTTTGGAAGGTTCTTGCAGATATCTGAAGGCACCTTCAGGCATGTAAAACCTGCAGCAGTTTTTTGTCCCCCCATTAAAGTCTCTTTAAAGGGGTTTTCCATTTTCAATTAAAAAGTAGAAAATTGTTTCAGTGGGGAAGTAATACCCAACTGCACTTTTGCACCTTCTCATTTCAGCTCTGTACAACAATAGCTGCCCATCTTAACTACTATGCATGGTCATTCTCCATGAAAACATGACACTGCTCCTTTCTCAGAAACCCATTGAAATCATCTGATCTTTAGGGGTTCTTGTGGTTACTACTTACCCATTGGAGAGAGAGTTCCTCTTTTTGAAGTTGAAAGCCCCCCGTTTGGTTTTTTTTTATTGTTTTTTGTTTTTTTTTTAATATACCATGCCCAAATGTTTTTATTACTCTTATACAATGTAGGATCCAAGAAAAACGTAAATACATGTAAATAGTTCTATACAAGATGACTATGCATTTCTAAGGATTGCTGTGTACATTTAAAAGGCCAGTAAATATAAAATATTAAATATTTTATATGAAAGAGCTACTAATTTCAGTCACAAATATACAGGAAAAAAATTTGTATAGAACTTGATATATGTTATGTTATATTCTTTTATATTTATTGTGTGTGTATCATTCCATATTAGCTTGAAAGGGGATCTTAAGTCAAAATGTTCAGGACAAGTGGGCAAGGTTTAGAGCCTCTGTCAAGCTTTTATTGGTCTGTGTTCCCATCTCATTTCCTATTTTTATGATCACCGTCTGTGGGACAGAAACTTTGGGGACAAAATTTCCCCAACAGGGACACAGAAAAGCTTTGCAGAGTTTTTTAACCATTTATTACGCTTTCCAAATCAAAGATCGAAAGTTTGAGCTGCACTTCCCCTTTTTTCTGGGAAAGGCTTACTGCAGCGAGCTTTGGTACAGTGGCTTTGCTATGGGGGTGTGGACCGCACCCGGGTTATCACCCGTCTGTAAAAAAAAATATGGCAGCTCCAAAGCCAACTGGGCTCGGACATTTTCGGCAGGCTTGGCACATGCACAGTGAGTCAATGGCACCATGTTTAAACCAATGGCTGCAATATGGCAGTATTCGGGCACTTGGGCAATGCCCCCAGTCAGTAGGGTGCCAGCATCCCGTGGAACAGAGCTGGAGTCTCTGCTAATTCACCTCATAGGAGCTCTCTACTCTGGGCACTTGACTCTTCCCAACATGAAGCAGCCAGCACCAGCAATGTCCTGATCACACAGTGAGTGTTATTCTGGTGGGGCTGAACCCCAGCCTCTGCCCTCTCCATATAGAGGAGTGCCAGGGACACATTGCATTGTCAGAGGGAGACTCAGAGAACAAGTGCACATCTGAAGAGCTGTCTCATGGATGGATGAGCCTAGAAAGCCAGCATTGTGCATACAGTCTGCTTCCTTCTCAATCACTTTCTCCACCTTCCCTCTCCCTAACCTGCCCACTTGGAATGCTGTGTCTGTACTGGAAGAAATATAGCCGGCTGTCAGTGGTGGTGAGGGGAACAGAAACAATTCTTCAGGAGGCAGGGGGTGTTTAGCTGTCAGTGTGTTTGTACTTGTTTACTGCTGTGTGTGTGTGTGCGCTACACTGAGACAACACTGGCTACATGCTGAGGGACCGCTCACCCACTGTATACACAGCATGTCACAGCATACAGGGTCCCTGATAGACAATCCCTCTGCTTCATCCACTACTGTGTATGGCATCACCCAGGTCCCTGATTAATAGGGAGACTGGACCCCTGCCCTGCACCATCTATTCATGATTGCTGAGGACTCCTATGCCATTGTGAGCAAAGCTATGGCCACAATCTCTGGCTATCTCCTGTAGTGTGTCTGGGGGTGCAGAGGATGTGAGGTCACTAATAGTAGAGGGGCCAGAAGGGCAGAGGATAGGTTCAGCAGTTTATAGGGTAGTCTAAAGCGGTCATTAGTTTGTAGGACAGTGTACAGTTGGTTATCAGAGCAGAGGACAGTGTGCAGCAGGTCAGCAGGGTGGAGAAAATGGGTTGTCAGGTCAGTAGTGCAGAGGACAGGAGTCAGTAGGGCATAAGACATTGGCCGGCTGCTGGCAGAGCACTCAGCAGATCTCCTCCTCCTCCCTTCCCCACACTGCCAACAGCCTGGGTTCTCAGATCTCCTCCACCCCAAACAGCACCTAGCCGAGATCAGATTCAATTTTAGACACAGCATCCTTCTGCATAGTATGTAGCTGGCCTTGCACATATCCCCCCTAATCCCTCCTCCTTGCACATATCCCCCCTAATCCCTCCTCCTTGCACATATTCCCCCTAATCCCTCCTCCTTGCACATATCCCCCCTAATCCCTCCTCCTTGCACATATCCCCCCTAATCCCTCCTCCTTGCACATATCTCCCCTAATCCCTCCTCCTTGCACAATCCCCCCCAACCCCCCTCCTTGCACGTTTGCCCCCTAACCCCTCCTCCTTGCAGATATCCCCACTACACGTATCCCCCAATCCTCCTTCCTTGCACATATCCCCCAATCCTCCTTCCTTGCACATATCCCCCAATCCTTCCTCCTTGCATGTATCCCCCCAATCCTTCCTCCTTGAACATATCCCCCATAATCCCTCCTCCTTGCCCGTGTTCCCCCCAATGCTTCCTCCTTGCCCATGTTCCCCCCCAATGCTTCCTCCTTGCCCATGTTCCCCCCAATGCTTCCTCATTGCACATATCCCCCTCCTTGCACATATCCCCCCTAATCCCTCCTCCTTTCACATATCACCCCCCCCCCGCAATCCCCCCTCCTAGCACATACCCCCCCTAATCTTCCTCCTTGCACATATCACCCCCCTAATCCTCCTCCTTGCACATATCACCCCCCTAATCCTCCTCCTTGCACATATCACCCCCCAATCCCCCCTCCTAGCACATACCCCCCCTAATCCTCCTCCTTGCACATAGCACCCCCCTAATCCCTCCTCCTTGCACATAGCACCCCCCTAATCCTCCTCCTAGCACATAACCCCAATCCCTCCTTGCTAGCACATATTCCCCTCCAATCCTGCCTCCTAGCAAATATCCCTCCCCAGTGCAAATAGTCGCTAATCCCTCCACCTTTAATCTCAAATAAATTATTTCAACACACACTCACAATGTCTCTCTCTCTACCTGCACCCTCCGGAAATGTGTGCAGGTAAACTGTGTGGGGGGCGCAGCCCACCCCAGACCCCAGCACCCCCCTAGATCTGGCCATGGACTGCAGTCTTTGACCAGTTCCTGTAGTATGTCTGCAGTCTCTGACCAGCTTCTCCTGTATCATGGCTGCAGTCTCTGACCATCTCTTGTATCATGGGGGGGAGGTGCACCACCATACTTTATTGCACCAGATGACAGCAACCCTAGTGACGCCACTGCTTTGGTATGCTTTTATCTTTTAGTTTGTGTTTGACTTTCTCTCAAAGACATGCAATGTTTGGCTATGTTAAAAGTTCAGCATTTTCATTATCCATCTAGGGAATAGGAAATAGTCACAAAGTTGTCTGTGAATGGCTAAAGCCTGTAACAATGATGCAGATTGTTTGTTTCTTTGATAAATTCCAAGCCTTTGTAAGTAATTTTAAAAGCAGTTGAAGCATTCTGTTCATGAGATCTAAAACCTGCTGTCAAAATCTGAAGTCACAAAAGGTCACATCTGCCCCATTTTGCTCTGATTCAGCAAGGTATCTGCTCATAGATTCCCTGCTGAACGAAGCACAGTGTCCCATGTGAAAGAGCCTGAAGAGGAGAAATCAGATTGATTGGTTTGTATTGGACAACAGTTCTGCTTTTTTTTTTTTTTCTTTTTTTCACAGATGTACCCAAAGTGTGCACAATACTGATGTCTGTTGGGTTTTCCCTTATTTCTTACAAAACATCTACTTGCAATGTGTTTATCAATTTTGACTAGTGATGAAGCTAATCTGAGTATCACAAGCAAATAACTAGGTGCTATCTGAGATCAATAGTTCATAAATCCAAGTGTTGGGTCAACAGCAAAGATTTTTCAGCATGTAAAATTCTCCATGCCTTTTTCATGCGTGTGCATTTTTATTGTGAGGATAGAAAACACAGCAACACTGATCAGATCTTTACATTCAATGCTGGAAGACCAGTATGGATTGTGCCATTACACAAGTATGAGAGAAGGAACGATGTCTGCATATCCAGTATGTATGTTTCAGGCTCAAAGAGGGTCCCCTTCGTAAGGCAATGTCTCAATATTTTTGTGGTTTCTTACCTTGCCCTGAACACAACTTTTCTCAGTCCCTTATATGAGGTGCATCTCTTGGATCATTCTAAAACTAGTCAAAAAGCTCCAGTGACAATTGGAATTTAAAAACATGTATGCTGGTATTGTTTGAGCCTGATTGTCAATTTTCTCCTGAGACACAAAATGGCAGAATTGACAAAGGAAAAAAAACAGAACACTGAAAAAGCCCAATATACCATTTATCCTCTCGTTCCGGACAGAGCACCACCTGTGTGATGTTCCTTATGGAGGCCTTACTTTTCTTTCTAATATCTTGTGCAAAGATAGATCCTCTGGGGACATAATAATTTCTTTCAAATTATTTGTAGATAGGTACCCAAACTATAGATATGTATTTGTCTAATGCTACCTCCATAAATCGCTGTGTAAACTGCTGGACTGCCTGCCTGTCTCTGGGCCTTTCAGCAGTCACATGGCCTTTTCTGGATATAGTTACACCTTTGCCTTTAGAACTTTCAGTGGTAGATTCTGTTAAGGTAGCAGATTGCCAATAAATATTCTAATTACCACCTCAATAGCAGGATCAAGTAACAATTGTCTGTCTATGGGTGTAAAAGTACTGAATATATATTCTTTTTAGCTGTGGCATTGTCACCTTTGGACTATAAGCAGCTGTGCCTATGTACATGCACTGGCACATTCCACCATAGTCACTACAGAAATACTGTTTGAGGGGGAACTATCTACAATAAAAACAAAATGCTGATAGGCAAGGTTTTTATAATAGAAGAGACCTTAGAGGTCTCTTCTGTCATTCATGACTCCCCTGCCTGTCAGCGGGTAATGCAATCTGAGCTGCGCATGCGCAGCTCAGACCGTATTTACGGCCTGCTCTGCGTGCTGTGGTGGTGACTCCCGTGTACATGTGTGGGAGTGACGCATCGCAGTCCGGCAGAAGATGTGGAACCCAGACCAGGTTAACATGGAAGCGCCATAGACGAGAGTGAGCCATGACAGCCCAGTGCTGGATGGCTCTGTAGGTATATCTCACATAATGTACCAGTATGCGCTGCATACTAGTACATTATGTCTTAAACCTACAGGGGGCACTTTTTTAATCTCTTAATGAGACTTTACTACCATTTTAACGTCACCTTGTTCAAAACGGCTTTTGCAATAAAACCTAGAAGCTGATGCGTTACTATGCACAGCTGCATCAGATTCTCTGTGCACTAGTTTTAGTAAATCCTTCACCCCCACCCCCCATGACTCACACATATTCACAGGAAAATCATGCAAAGAGTCTACAAGATGTGTACAGCACAGAGTGAGCAAAGAAGAGAAAACTGTATTTCTCTCTTTCCATCACCCACTGTGGCACACAGCTCTTCATGTTTGTAAACCATGGGTTATACTGTTGCCTGCAGGAGTATTTGACACTGGGCTCCAAAAACTAGAGGCCAGCCCCAAGTATCCAGTCTTCCTGTATGTGGCAGTATAAGCCATAGCTCATAAATATAAATTGCTGTATGCTTCAGTGGACTCTGAGAAAGGATTTTATGGCAGTGATTAAAACAATTGAGTACTGTCCGTGATACTTTTTTTTTATTTGCACTAACATACATTTTTGAGGACAAGCTTTCGGGGAATGTCCCCTTCTTCTTCTTCAAGGTCTAAGCAGTACTACTAAGTACTACTACTAAGGTAGTACTGCTTAGACCTTGAAGAAGGGGACATTCCCCGAAAGCTTGTCCTCAAAATTGTATGTTAGTGCAAATAAAAAAAAAGTATCACGGACAGTACTCAATTGTTTCTGTCGCAAATGCACTAATACGGCTACAATCACCTCAAACAAAATGGTAGCGATTACAGTTCTATTATAGTTACTTTATAAAATATATCACAATTTTTTTTTCTCTACTTTAATAAACAATTCTAAACAAAAATTACAACAAAATTCCTTTCTTAGACACAGTGATATCAAGTTTACACTCAATGCTCTAGTAGAGATAAACGGGACATGACAAAGTGTGATCTTGGCTTGTGGTTTATTGATTCATTTCTTATCAAAAGTTATTGCCAACATCAAATCTTCTTCCTGGCGTTATCTCCTTCCAGCCAGTTCATCTGTAAAACATACATAGAAGTTACATCCAGTGTTGTCTAGGACATCGCATTATTCATCAATCTCTTTGCTATAGCCAGGCCCGGACTGGACATAGGGCACACTGGGGAGGGGGGCCAGGCGGTACATAGATCAACTGGACTGCATTTCTTGGTACCTCTATGTGCTGCCCCGCCGCCCCCCTCCTATCCATCTCCTGCATGCCTTGGGCTCCTGTATGCTCCCCCGTGGCTGCCTTCCTCCCCCCCTCATCTTCTGCAGCGCTACGGGGGGATCTGTCAGCATATTCTGTCCCCAGTGCTGACAGACAACAGACGGGAGAGGAGAGAGCTGGTTCTGCCCCTCCTCCTTCCGCCCTCTCCTCCTGTGTCTGCCCCACCCACACTCCCGTGCCAGCCTTGTCTCTCCTTTCCCCTCCCTAAAAAAAAAAAAAAAATATATAAAATTGTAAAAAAAAATGAATAATAATAAAAACCTACTGACACTAGTGGCAGAACTACCAGGGTCGCAAAGGTCACTTTTGCGACTGGGTCCTGGCATTCAAAGGAAAGGAGACTTGGGGCTGCTCAGTCCAAAATGCCTGGTCCTATTTTTTGTTTTAGTCTGGGCCTAGCTATAGGGGATGAGTGAAGTGATTTCATAGCAAAATGATGAGCGTTTATATTTACCTGTCCCAGTTCATATAACTTTTGTTCTGTTGTAGAGAAAAGCTGCCTGAAGAATCTACATATCTGAGACATTTTTGGGAGTGTCATACAGTGCCTAGACAAGGTCATCTAGGGTCCAAATGGCACCTCCCACTCATAATGTATGAGCATTATGTGTCAGCAAAAATCCCTTCCCTCCACTCCCAAAAATTTGAGTACTAATCTTCACACTTCCCTTCTATGCATAAATTCCCTTTGCAAGCCAAAACTCTCCCCAGATAAAAATTCCCTCTCTTCACCTAGCATTGAACCCCCCCCCCCCACCTAAAAAAAAAAAAAAAAATCCCCTCCTAGGAAATCTTCCCCCTCTCTCTAACAGTTGTCTCCTTCTCACCAAGCTTCTTACTGATGGTCTTATAGCCCATTCCAGCCTTGTGCAGGTATTGTCCCTGACAGCTCTTTGGTCTTGCCCATGATGGCAAGGTTTGAATGGAAGAAAGAGATTCTATGGACAGATGTCTTTTAGTTGTTGTTAGGAGCACCTTCTTAAATCGACAGCACTAATCTGTGTACTACATGAGCACATAGCCAGTCTGTGGGAGCCAGAATTATTGTTGGTTGGTAGGGGATCAAATACTTATTTTACTCACTGGACTGCAACTCAACTTATAACATTTGTATCATGTTTTTTCTGGATTTTTGGTTGATATTCTGTCTCTATCATTTAAAATACACCTATGTTAAAAAGTTATAGACCCTTAATTTCTTTGTAAGTGGGCAAACTTACAAAATCTGCAGCGGATCAAATAATTATTTTCCCCGTTGTACAATCATCCAAGTGCACCTTTTTCTAAAAAGCAAGTCCATGCCCTGTCCCTACTTTTTCTTATAGTTCATGTCCCTCCTCCAACTTTTCTCTAGAGAGCATGTATGGCCCATGCTCTTCCTCTGTCTTTTCTCTAAAGAACAAGTATGGCCCTAGCTCCTACTCCAACTTTTCCCTAATACCTAGTACACATGATCAGAATAGCGGATGACAAAAATCGCTTTCGGAGGGTCATATAATAATCTGATTGTTAGTACACAGCTTTCAACAGCCGATCACGACAGTTCATGCAACAATATCCGAAGGGACAAGCACAAAACTTTTTCTTGTATGATAACAGAACAAACGATTTTTGTTCAGTCAGTACAGTATTCTTCCAAAAAAATATAAGAGACCACGCTTGGAGACGAAAGAATATATTACAATCAGTACTGGGACAATTTCTTCTAGCATCCTGGGCAAGGATGCAGAACTGTAACCCCTCCCCCACTGTTAAAGCATGCTGTAAAATGGGTTTACTGTCCTGTGTCTTTTCTCTGCCTCCTTGCTACGCTGTGTCCTGGGCAGCTGTCCCTTGGGGCCACCCCTTGTCCCGGGCTTGATTACAATACAATACAATACAGCACTTCCAAAGCTATATTCTGTCTTAGGAGAATGTTTGTAATTTTAGTAACCTCTTCATTTTCGATATTAGACTAGCATGCAAAAAAAAATAACTGATGACCATTCGTCCAATATTGTATAATATATCGTGTGTATGAGGCATAAGGAACAAACATGAACCATGCACCTCCTCCAACTTTTCTCTAAAGAACAAGAATGGCCCATGCGCCTCCTCCATCTTTTCTTTAATGTACAAGTCTGGTCCATGCTCCTCCTCCATCTTTTCTTTAATGTACAAGCCTAGTCTATGCTCCTCCTCCAACTTTTCTCTAAAGAACAAGTCTGGTCATGCTCCTCCCCAACTTTTCTCTAAAGAGCAAGACTGGTTCATACTCCTCCCCAATTTTTTTTCCCAAAAAGCAAGTATTATCCTTGCTCCTTCCCAACTTTTCACTACAGAACAAGTATGGTCCATGATCCTCCTCCTCCTCCAACCTTTCTCTAATGAACAACGATGGTTAATGTCCTCCCAAGTTTTACTCCAAAGAACAAGTATAGTGCATGCTCTGACCCCAGTCACTGCTGTAATCAATAGAATATCACATGTAAAAGAATTTTCATTGATCACTGCATGGCCTGCCCAGGGTCTGTACAGTGTTTACCAATCCAGTGCGCTTTTATCCAGTGCAATCTAATTATACATGCACAGGATGAGCAAAAGATGAGTGCTAGTCATAAAAATAATAGGCAGTGTGCCCAGTATCTGTCTTCGCCTAGGCACATACTCTGTTGGGTAGACTTCCAGTCAAGAGTTCAAAGCTAAAGTGGAACCCGGTGGTGGACTGACCATTTGGAAACTCGGGCACTGCCCGAGGGCCCGGGGTTAGTAGGGGGCCCCATTAGTTGCCCCTGGTACCTTTTTCATAGGCTTTTTTGAGTTTGGGCAAGGATACAGGGACCCCATGATCCCCTTTTGCCCGGGGGCCCCATGATTTGTCAGTCCAACCCTGGTGGAACCTTTGAGAAGTCAGGGCAGACTGATGCAAACCACCCTGATACAGAACCCATCAGTGTAGGTTAGGTGAGAAACTTAAATTCTGGATGATGTACACTGATTGCTATTTCACTGCTTGTGCTAGTTTCATTAATACCTAGCAGAAACCATGAAAGAATAGCCCTGATTAGAGATGAGCGAATTATTCAAAAATTTGATTCGGCTGATTCGCCGAATTTAAGGAAGAAATTCGATTCGATGCGAATTTATTTGCTACGAATTTAACTTATAAAAAGGGTTTCTAGGCTTCAGAGAGCCTTTAAATTAGTGCAGAACACTGTATCTTTAATTTAAATGCCCTTGGAGATGAGGAAGGATGAGAAGAAGGAGAAGGAGAAGGAGAAGGATGAGAAGAAGGAGAAGGATGAGAAGAAGGAGAAGGATGAGAAGAAGGAGAAGGATGAGAAGAAGGAGAAGGATGAGAAGAAGGAGAAGGAGAAGGATGAGAAGAAGGAGAAGGATGAGGAGAAGGATGAGAAGAAGGAGAAGGATGAGAAGAAGGAGAAGGAGAAGGATGAGAAGAAGGAGAAGGATGAGAAGAAGGAGAAGGATGAGAAGAAGGATGAGAAGAAGGAGAAGGATGAGAAGAAGAAGGATGAGAAGAAGAAGAAGGATGAGAAGAAGGAGAAGGATGAGAAGAAGAAGAAGGATGAGAAGAAGAAGAAGGATGAGAAGAAGGAGAAGGATGAGAAGAAGAAGAAGGATGAGAAGAAGGAGAAGGATGAGAAGAAGGAGAAGGATGAGAAGAAGAAGAAGGATGAGAAGAAGAAGAATTCCAAGCCGGCAAAATGTGTATCTGCAGAGCTCCGCTATTTCTTAGCGGAGCTCTGCAGATACACTTAGCGGAGCTCTGCAGATACACTTTTTGCCGGCTTGGAATTCTTCTTATTTTCATCCTACTTCTTCTTCTTCATCCTCATCCTCTTCTTCTGAGGATGAGGATGAAGAAGAAGAAGAAGAAGTAGGATGAAAATAAGAAGAATTCCAAACCGGCAAAAAGTGTATCTGCAGAGCTCCGCTAAGTGTATCTGCAGAGCTCCTCTATTTCTGACAGTTCTCTGACATTCACATTTACAGCGGTTGAAACATTGTATCTATTTGTTTCCATAAATGGAAACAAATAGATACAATGTTTCAACCGCTGAGCTCTGCAGATACACTTAGCGGAGCTCTGCAGATACACTTAGCGGAGCTCTGCAGATACACTTTTTGCCGGCTTGGAATTCTTCTTATTTTCATCCTACTTCTTCTTCTTCTTCTTCATCCTCATCCTCAGAAGAAGAAGAAGAATGAAAAGAAGAAGAAGAATGAAAAGAAGAAGAAGAATGAAAAGAAGAAGAAGAAGAATGAAAAGAAGAAGAAGAATGAAAAGATTCTTCTTCTTCTTTTCATTCTTCTTTTCATTCTTCTTCTTCTTTTCATTCTTCTTCTTCTTCTTTTCATTCTTCTTTTCATTCTTCTTTTCATTCTTCTTCTTTTCTCTTTTCATTCTTCTTTTCATTCTTCTCATTCTTCTTTTCATTCTTCTTTTCATTCTTCTTCTCATTCTTCTTTTCATTCTTCTTCTTTTCATTCTTCTTTTCATTCTTCTTTTCATTCTTCTTCTCATTCTTCTTTTCATTCTTCTTCTTCTTTTCATTCTTCTTCTTCTTCTTTTCATTCTTCTTCTCATTCTTCTGTTCATGAAGAAGAAAAGAAGAATGAGAAGAATGAAAAGAAGAATGAAAAGAAGAAGAAAAAGAATGAAAAGAAGAATGAGAAGAATGAAAAGAAGAATGAAAAGAAGAATGAGAAGAATGAAAAGAAGAATGAAAAGAAGAATGAGAAGAATGAAAAGAAGAATGAAAAGAAGAAGAAGAATGAAAAGAAGAATGAAAAGAAGAAGAATGAAAAGAAGAATGAAAAGAAGAAGAAGAATGAAAAGAAGAAGAAGAATGAAAAGAAGAAGAATAAAAAGAAGAAGAAGAATGAAAAGAAGAAGAAGAAGAATGAAAAGAAGAATGAGAAGAATGAAAAGATTCTTCTTCTTCTTTTCATTCTTCTTTTCATTCTTCTTCTTCTTTTCATTCTTCTTTTCATTCTTCTCATTCTTCTTTTCAATCTTCTCATTCTTCTTCTCATTCTTCTTTTCATTCTTCTCATTCTTCTTCTTCTTCTTTTCATTCTTCTTCTTCTTCTTTTCATTCTTCTTTTCATTCTTTTCATTCTTCTTCTCATTCTTCTTTTCATTCTTCTTCTCATTCTTCTTTTCATTCTTCTTCTCATTCTTCTTCTTCTTTTCATTCTTCTTTTCATTCTTCTTCTCATTCTTCTTTTCATGAAGAAGAAAAGAAGAATGAGAAGAATGAAAAGAAGAATGAGAAGAAGAATGAAAAGAAGAATGAGAAGAATGAAAAGAAGAATGAGAAGAATGAAAAGAAGAATGAAAAGAAGAAGAAGAAGAATGAAAAGAAGAAGAAGAATGAAAAGAAGAATGAAAAGAAGAAGAAGAAGAATGAAAAGAAGAATGAAAAGAAGAAGAAGAAGAATGAAAAGAAGAAGAAGAAGAATGAAAAGAAGAATGAGAAGAATGAAAAGAATAAGAAGAAGAATGAAAAGAAGAATGAAAAGAAGAAGAATGAAAATAAGAAGAAGAATGAAAAGAAGAAGAAGAATGAAAATAAGAAGAAGAAGAATGAAAATAAGAATGAAAAGAAGAAGAAGAATGAAAAGAAGAATGAGAAGAATGAAAAGATTCTTCTTCTTCTTTTCATTCTTCTTTTCATTCTTCTTCTTCTTTTCATTCTTCTTATTCTTCTTCTTTTCATTCTTCTTATTCTTCTTCTTTTCATTCTTCTCATTCTTCTTCTCATTCTTCTTTTCATTCTTCTTTTCATTCTTCTTCTTCTTTTCATTCTTCTTTTCATTCTTCTCATTCTTCTTTTCATTCTTCTTCTTCTTTTCATTCTTTTCATTCTTCTTCTCATTCTTCTTTTCATGAAGAAGAAAAGAAGAATGAGAAGAATGAAAAGAAGAATGAAAAGAAGAAGAATGAAAAGAAGAATGAGAAGAAGAATGAAAAGAAGAATGAGAAGAATGAAAAGAAGAATGAGAAGAAGAAGAAGAATGAAAAGAAGAATGAAAAGAAGAAGAAGAATGAAAAGAAGAATGAAAAGAAGAATGAAAAGAAGAAGAAGAATGAAAAGAAGAAGAAGAATGAAAAGAAGAAGAAGAATGAAAAGAAGAATGAAAAGAAGAATGAAAAGAAGAAGAAGAATGAAAAGAAGAAGAAGAATGAAAAGAAGAATGAAAAGAAGAAGAATGAAAAGAAGAAGAATGAAAAGAAGAATGAGAAGAATGAAAAGAAGAAGAAGAAGAATGAAAAGAAGAATGAAAAATGAAAAGAAGAAGAAGAAGAATGAAAAGAAGAATGAAAAGAAGAAGAAGAAGAATGAGAAGAATGAAAAGATTCTTCTTCTTCTTTTTTTCATTCTTCTTTTCATTCTTCTTCTTTTCATTCTTCTTCTTCTTCTTTTCATTCTTCTTTTCATTCTTCTCATTCTTCTCATTCTTCTTCTCATTCTTCTTCTCATTCTTCTTCTTCTTCTCATTCTTCTTTTCATGAAGAAGAAAAGAAGAATGAGAAGAATGAAAAGAAGAAGAAGAATGAAAAGAAGAATGAGAAGAAGAATAAAAAGAATGAAAAGAAGAATGAGAAGAATGAAAAGAAGAATGAAAAGAAGAAGTATTCCAGTACAGCAAAAAGTGTATCTGCAGAGAGCTCCGCTATTTCTGACAGTTCTCTGACAGTTCCTTCACATTTACAGCGGTTGAAACATTGTATCTGTTTCCGAATAAAAACATCTGTATCCTAAATGGAAACAAATAGATACAATGTTTCAACCGCTGTACATGTGAAGGAACTGTCAGAGAACTGTCAGAAATAGCGGAGCTCTCTGCAGGGACACTTTTGCCGGCTGATCGGGAAAAATCCGATTCGCGCACCCGAATTATGCTAATATTCGGATTCGACGCGAATCGAATTTTTCCTGAAATTCGAAACGAATTCCACTTCGCCTGGTTCGATTCGCTCATCTCTAGCCCTGATCTTTTCTTGGTCCTGTTCTGGTGCAAATAGTGTAGCTAGCCTCAGATCTACAACAAACTGGAGTGTGTTCATTTTTAAAATGTACTCACCAAAGCATCTCTGAGGAGGCTGTGTCTGTTCTGTGGAATGGAGCATTCAAGGTGTTGAGGTTCTGTGAATGAAACTTCATTCGGCACCTAAAATAAACATGACATTGAAATTACTTTCATATTATCTGAGTGTGAGCTAATGAAGGTTGTTTAGCATCCCCTTTGCGAAAGTAAGTTTACTTAAAGTGTTACTAAACCAACAACATAAAATCAGTCTGTATACAGTTAGGTCCCTATGTATTTGGACACAGGCACAAATTTCATACGTTTGGCTCTGTATACCACCAGAATAAATTAAAATGAAACAATCTAAATGAATTTGAAGTGCAAACTTTCAGCTTTAATTCAAGGGGGATACAGATTAATCTTAGTTTCATCCGTCCAAAGAATGCTTTTCCAGAACTTGTCTGGCTTTTTAGATTTTTTTTGCAAAGTCTAATCTGGCATTTCTATTCTTCAGACTTATGAATGGATTGTACCTTGTGGTGAACCCGCTGTATTTGCTCTTGTGAAGTCTTCTCTTGATTGTAGACTTTGACAATGATATGCCCACCTCCTGGAGAGTGTCCTTCACTTGTCTGGATGTTGTGAATGGGTTTTTCTTCACCATAGAGAGGATCCTGCGATCATCCACCACTGTTGTCTTCCTTGGACGTCCATGCCTTTTTATGTTGCTGAGCTCACCAGTGCATTCTTTTTTCCTCAGAATGTACCAAACTGTTGATTTGGCCACTTCTAATGTTGCTGTTATCTCTCTGATGGATTTGTTTCATTTTTGAAGCCTTACAAAGGCCTGTTTCACTTGCATGAACAGCTCCTTTGAATGCATGATGTAGGTTCACAGCAATAGATTCCAAATGCAAATACCACACTTAGAATCAACACCAGACCTTTTACCTGCTTAATTGATGAAGAAGTAATGAAGCAGTAGCCCACACCTGGCCATAAAACAGCATTTGATTCAATTGTCCAATTACTTTTCGTCCCTTGAAAAAGGAGGGGGGGTGGCTACTCTGAAGAGCTGTAATTCCTAAACCCTACCTCCAATTTGGATGTACATACCCTCAAATTAAACCTGAGAGTGTGCACTTTCAGCCCATATCTTTTATAGCTTGAATATGTTTTGGTAAATACCTGAAAACAACTAAAATTGTGTCCAAATATATATGGACCTAACTGTATGCAGTAGAGCATGCTTGTTACACTCACTGTAGAACATAAGGGGTTAATCCTCTGCATTGTGTAAAAAGGCTGTTTGATCCTAATGTCCCTGATCCTCCCCTTCTTCCAGTGTCCCCCCTCTTATCTCCTGATAAGATATATTATGTGGAGTCACTCTGCTCATGCACAGTTTGGTGTGTATTGCTAGAGAGGTTTTGGGTTTTTGTTTTTTTTCTTTGGAGGGTGTATGTGATCAGCACAGGGCCAATTAGCACTGTCCAGACAGAGGTCAGGGGTTCTGCATCCATCTAGAGCAAAATTAAAACTCCTCCTACAAGTTTTAACCAGTGCTCTCCTGAACACTGATAGAAGTATTTAATATATTTATAAATGATATAGGGTCTGGGATTAAAAATACCATTTCAGTTTTTGCAGATGATACCAAGCTGTGCAGTGGAATAACGTCCTTACAGAATGTCTCCAACTGACAAGCCGACCTCAATGCTCTGTTTAATTGGGCAGCTATGTGGCAAATGAGGTTTAATGTTGATAAATGTAAGGTTCTGCACTTGGGGGCTAAGATAATGCATGCATCATACATACTAGGGGGAGTACAACTGGGGGAATCAATGGTGGAGAAGGATCTGGGAGTTCTGGTAGATCACAAGCTTAATAATGGCATGCAATGCCAAGCTGTACATTAAAGCATGCAATGCCAAGACCTCATCTGAAATATGCAGTTCAGTTTTGGGCACCAATTAACAAAAAGATCATTGGGGAACTGGAGAAAGTACAGAGAAGGGCAACCAAACTGATAAGAGGCATGGAGGAGCTCAGCTATGAGAAAAGATTAGAGGAACTGAATTTATTCTCTCTTGAGAAGAGAAGATTAAGGGGGATATGATCAACATGTATAAATACATCAGTGGTTCATATAGTGAACTCGGTGTAGAGCAATTCACCCTGAGGTCATCACAGAGGACAAGGGGGCACTCTTTACGTCTGGAGGAAAAGAAATTTAATCTTCAAATACGGAAAGGTTTCTTCACAGTAAGAGCTGTTAAAATGTGGAATAGACTCCCTCAAGAGTTGGTTCTGGCCAGCTCAGTGGATGCTTTAAAAAAGGCTTGGATTATTTCTTAGATACACAGAATATAACTGGATATTAACATTTATAGGTAAAGTTGATCCAGGGACTATCCGATTGCCTCTCGGGGGATCAGGAACGAATTTTTTTCCCTGCAGGAGCAAATTGGATCATTGGTTGCCTTCCTCTGGATTAACTGTGGGTATAGGATTTTTTTTTTTTTTTTTAATGGTTGAACTAGATGGACGTTTGTCTTTTTTCAGCCAGACTAACTATGTAACTATGTAAGTCACAAGACTGCTGTAACTGCTGATGAGAAAAAGTATGTAGCTGTTTATATTTACTAAAATAATTGCACTTCCATGTTTTGTGTATTGTGGGAGACCAGATATAGTGAATGCAGTGTCCTGGGTTTAGTAACACTTTAAGTGCTGGTTCAAATTGATGTGGTACAGGATTTGCAGCGATTCCTGTGCGTTTCCTGCACCTCATCAGAATCACAGTCTGCTCATGCGAACTGTTGTGGGTATCTAAGTTAAATGACACCCCAAAAATGGTTTGCAGTGCGACTCACTGAATCAGATCGCATGGGTGTGTACACACCCATGCAATCCAATTCCAGTGTGAGAAGAAAAAAGTGCCTGTACCTTTCACGTGGGTGCAATGTGATTTGAGCCATACAAAATGAATGGCTCAAAGTGCACTACAAAGAATCGCACCACAATAGTGTGAACTGGCACTCAAGGTTTGAACAAAGCTGCTTAAAGCTTAAAAATACTTTGTAAAAAGCTCTTCTTGTACAAAAGTCTGTATGTACAGGGCCCTGGAGCAACAGTCCCCAAACTATGGCCTGGGGCCAGTCTATGTCCTGCTGGTTGCTGTAAATTGGTCCCTGCAGGGCTTTCTCATCGGAAGCCCCTGAATGTCGAGTAGCCATGGGTGAAGGGCACTGAAATTAAGTGTTTCAGAAGTGGACATTGTATTTGGATCAATGCGGATTGGGGTGATACCCTGCCCTATGGTCCATGTAGTCCTGGTTGTGACATCATCAGGAGTAGCAGAGTGTGGGATGTGAAGCCTACATGGAGGTAGGTGCCCCTTAACATTAATGAAGGGGAAGAGATACTAAAACCAATGATGGGGTACCTTTGCAACTACTGACACAGGGACATTTTTTTGGGGATCTCCAACACTTGGGTAGATCTTTCTATTGCTTACAACCCCTAAACAGAGGAACACTGAACTTTGACCCCTACCCTGATGTAAGCCTAGTACTACACTAGCAATTAAATCTTTTTACTACTCCTTGGTAGTGGCTCATGTGCATCACATTGAAATCAATGTGCTACTAATGGGATTGCTGTCAAAGAGTAGCTGAATCTCTTGGTAGCAAGGGGATGTAATTGTCATTGTAGCCCTAGGCTTATAAGGCTTTTTGAAACCCTGGTGAAGCTACCCTTTGATAGTTACCCACTCCATAGAAAGAGATGAGTTTACTTGTCATACATTTTTTTATCCTAATTATTTATTACCTCTGCGTAGGAGTCCTGGAGACTTTCAACTTCCCGTTTTCCACCTGGCCGTAGTCCATAAGACCAGTGCTGGCCATGACTCATATGAGAAGACAGCAGGACAACGGAAAGGAGCAGGACTATTGTCCCATGACGGCTCATACTATACAAAATAAAGGGGACAGATTATATGCAGAAGGTGCATTTCACCAGCACAAATTACATTCTCCTCTACATGTGTTCCTGCTGGTACCATTGCTGCAGCACTTTTGTCACTGCTGTCTTGATAATATTTTTCATGTATAGAAGATACATTTAATGATAGATTTAACTGCCCTGTAGATGGCAAGGTTACAAGAGTGTCTTCAGACACATTTTCTGACATCAGCTATTTAGTTATATTGTGTAACTTTGCCCTAAACCAGCGACATTACTGATTTGAGAAAAATATTTTAAGAAAACAGATTACATGAAAACCAGAAAGTGTAGTCTTAGGCTGATCATAAATAAAGGGCATGTGGCCATGCAGATATGAAATAACCATTGACCTGGTTTGTATCTTACTCAATGGGTTTATACTAATAAAAGGAACAGGAAAGACCTCATAAGGAAAGGAGTACTTTGCCAAATTGTGTATTTTGCCAAGTAAAATCGGCATGATAGTTTTTGGTGTGCCAACACCCACATTTACCACACCTAAAAATTAATTTATGACAATGAAAAAAAAATAAAATGTAACAAAACTTGTTTATTATATCTGCAAAGCTAACCCCTCCCCTGACAAATCATTTATCCCTTAGGCCCAAGGAGCAATCAGCTCACAGATCCTTTGCTGATCAGAGCAGAGCAGGTGGATGACACATTTGTGTCTGCTCAGGGAACACGCACAGAGCCCGCTCTGCTGTATGGGCAGTCAGGAGTTAACAGACTCCACTGTCCGTTTACACCCAACTATCCTCTGATCTGCTCTTAAACAGAAGAAGACTGATTCCCTTCCATTTCTTTTTAGCAGACTGGATCGAAACTGGAGGTAGGTGGGTGAAAATGGACTAGTCTGTTTACACCCCCCTGTCCATAGTGATGAATTGACCTTCTGATCAGATCCACCTGCGAAGAGCCTAATCAATAAAACTAATCCTTTATCCCTAAAATTATTATTACTTGTAAATGGCACCTACTCAATCAAGTGGATTTATTTAACCTAGAACATTTTTATTGTACGTTATCGTATTTTCACTCAATGTGTACAGTAATCATATGGAAATCATCGAATAGGAAAACATGATCAGAGGCAAAGAATAACCCTACACTACACAGCATCAGTTCTTCTACTACGCTAGTACATAGCTACATTTGCCTTTATTGGTCGAATGTTCATACAAGTAAATACCATTCTCGGTTACATCAATACATCATCACCTTTGTGGAAAATCAGATCATTCATCTGATTTTCTCATAGCGTGTACTAAGTTTAACCTTTCCAGCTAAACAGAGGAAGTTCTGATATACCATTAGGTCACTAAATTTGTCCTTATCTACAAATACAGAGTGTATACTTGTACCCACAATCCCCCCAGAGCAGTTATTCTCAACCAGGGTTCCTCCAGGGGTGGCTAGGGGGTTCTTTGAGTTGTGGTTAACGGACCAACCAGCTGATGGTGTCTACATAGTTTCAGGTCCAGCACCACTTGGCGGAGCCTACAGTGTGACTGTAAGGGTGTCATACTAGCCACCCATTCTTCCCACCACTAATGTAAAGGGTATTTTTCCAATGACTCCGGTTGGACTAATCTTACCAGGGATTTCCTATGACTTAAAATTATTTCAAAGGTTCCTCTTGGGTAAAAAGGTTGAGAGAAGCTGCTCAAGAGTGTGTTACCTGTCCTGCAGGAATGACATCTCTCAGCTCAGGTCTGGTCTGGTGGCAGATGTTCCTTTTGATGTCTCCTATTTATACATCAGCACAAACACATCTCTCACAGTGTGGGGTTGTACAATGACAGTGTAAATACAAAGCACCCTGCTGTTTAATCTGGATAAAGTCAGCAGCAGCAGCAGGGAAGATTGACTCAGATTGATTTGGGGGTGGGGGGCATGTCCTGTTGTCTATTGTTTACCAGAATTATACATCTCTTAATCAAGTAGCGTCATGGGAACTTAATGTCTAACATGTCACATGCTGATTTTTATATGAAACTCATAATTATTATTATTATTATACAGGATTTATATAGCGCCATCAATTTGCTCAGTGCTTTACAATATAACGGGAGACAATACAGCAACAATACAGTTCAATACAAGAGGGAAAGGAGGGCCCTGCTCCTTGGAATTTACAATCTAGGAGGGAGGGGCTAGTGGTACAAAAGGTAGTAACTGTGGGGGATGGACTGGTTAGAAGAGTAGAAGATTCCATTATTAACTGAGGGCAGGATAGGCTTCCCTGAAGAGATAGGTTTTCAGAGATCGCCTAAAAGTGAGCAGAGTAGGCGATAGTCTGATAAATTGGGGTAGAGAGTTCCAGAGGATGGGGGAAGCTCTGGAAAAGTCCTGGAGATGAGCATGGGAGGAGACAATGGAGCTAGAGAGCAGGAGGTCTTGCGAGGAGCAGAGAGAACGGTTTGGGTGATATTTAGAGACAAGATCGTTGATGTCATTTGGGGCAGAGTTATAAATGGCTTTATACGTTATTGTTAATGTTTTGAATTTTATCCGTTGGGCAATGGGAAGCCAGTGGAGGGATTGGCAGAGAGGGGTGGCAGATACAGAACGGTTAGTAAGGTGGATAAGTCTGGCAGCAGCATTCATGATAGACTGAAGAGGGGATAGCCTGCGATTCGGTAGGCCAATGAGGAGGGAGTTACAATAGTCAAGGCGAGATAGAACAAGGGAGTGAATAAGTTGCTTAGTGGTTTCCGAGGTTAGGAACGGGCGTATCTTGGAGATGTTGCGGAGGTGAAGTCTACAAGATTTGGACAGTGATTGGATTTGGGGGTGAAAGGACAGATGGGAGTCTAGGATTATACCTAGTACCCTGGCATGAGGGGAGGGAATGATGATTGTGTTATTGATCTTGATGGAGAAGTCAGGGGAGGGGGCACGGGCTCGGGGGATTACCAAGAGCTCAGTTTTGGAAAGATTGAGTTTGAGGAAGTGGAGTGACATCCATGCCAATATGTCGCTTAGTAGGTTAGTAATGCGAGAGGAGACTGAAGGGGAGAGGTGAGGGGTAGAAAGATAGATTTTGTGTGTCATCAGCATAGAGATGGTAGTTAAAGCCATGGGAGTTTATCAAGTGACCAAGGAAGGAGGTGTAGATGGAGAAGAGAAGGGGTCCAAGGACAGAACCTTGAGGGACCCCTACAAAAAGAGGGAGTGAAGAGGAGGAGGCAGCGCTACAGTTAACGCTGAAGGAGCGCTGTGATAGGTAGGAGGAGAACCAGGAGAGAGCAGAGTCTCTGAGGCCAAGAGAGTGGAGTTTTTTGAGGAGGAGGGGATGGTCAACTGTATCAAAAGCCGCAGAGAGGTCAAGTAGTAAGAGTATGGAGTAGTGGCCATTGGTTTTAGCTGTTAGTAGATCATTAGTGAGTTTGAGTAGGGCAGTTTCAGTGGAGTGTAGTGAGCGAAAGCCAGACTGTAAAGGGTCAAGAAGGTTGGTATCGGTGAGGTGGGAACTCAGGTGATTGTAGACTAAGCGTTCTAGGAGTTTAGAGGTAAATGGCAGCAGGGAGATGGGTCTTAAGTTGTTAATGTTGGTGGGGTCCAGGGAGGGCTTTTTAAGTGTGGGAGTGATGTGCGCATGCTTTAGAGGGGAGGGGAAGGTACCAATAGAGAGGGAAGGATTGAAGATGTGAGTGAGGGAGCATAGGATGGAAGAAGAGGGTGACCGTAGTAGTTGTGCGGGGACAGGATCCAGGGGGCAGGTAGTGAGACAGACTTCAGAGAAAACCTTAGTGACCTCTTCGGTAGTAGCAAGGTCAAATGAGGAAAGTGTTGAGGGAGGTTTAGTATAAGGTATGCTAAGTGGGATGGATGTCTGTGCAGTGACGATGTCCCTACGAATTGCGTCAATCTTGTTTTTGAAATGATTTGCAATCTCGTGAGCAGTGAGTGAGTTACTGGGTGGAGGTGGAGAAAGTAGAGTTAAAAGTAGAGAAGAGACGACGGGGACTGGATGACAAGGTATTAATAAGAGTGAGAAAGTAGGCTTATTTGGCAGCATGAAGGGAGGATTTGTATGTTAAGAAAGCAGATTTATATAGGGTGAATGCTTGCTGGGATTTGGTTTTACGCCACAATCGCTCCAGTGCACGACTATGTCGTTTAGGATTTCTGGTGTTGTCATTCTGCCAAGGTTGTAATGGTCGGGGCCTGATGCTTCGTGTTGTTAGAGGAGCAAGTGAGTCTAATGTGGATGAAAGTGAACTGTTGTAGACAGCAGTGGCCAGGTCAGGGCAGGACAGGGGAGAGGTTCTGTCATAGAGTTGGTCAGTTGCAGAGTGGAAAGGAGCAGGGTTCAAGTTGTGGAGGTTTCTGCGGGTAATTGTTTGCTGCTTGGAGGGATAGGTGTATGAAGATGAGGACACTGTGAAGGTGATGAGATTGTGATCAGAGAGAGGAAAGGAGGCGTTTGTGAGGTTGTAGGGAGTGCAAAGTTGGGAGAAAACAAGGTCTAATGTATTGCCATCAGAGTGAGTGGAGGACTGTATACATTGTGCTAATGCAAAAGATGAGGTTAGGTTGAAGAGTTGGGATGTAGGCAGGTTGTTGACATTAATAGGGATGTTAAAAATCTCCGAGAATAATAGTGGGTAGTTCAGAGGAGAGAAAGTAGGGTAGCCAGGTGGAGAAATCATCAAGAAAGTGGGACACTGGTCCAAAAGGCCGTTAGATCACTGCAATCCTCAGAGAAATGGGAGAAAACAGACGGATGCAGTGAGTCTCGAAAGAAGAGAAGGATAGAGAGGGAGGGTTAGGGAGGACTTGAAAGGTGCTCAGTGGGGATAGAAGCAAACCAACTCCACCACCTTTCCGACCACTGGGTCTGGGTGAGTGGGTCCAGAGGAGGCCTCCACAGGAAAGTGCTGCGGGAAAAGCAGAATCTGCTGCTTGGAGCCAGGTTTCTGTAATTGCTAGTAGGTTAAGGGAGCAGGAAACAAAAAGGTCATGGACAGAGGTAAGCTTATTACAGACAGAGCGGGCATTCCAGAGCGCACATGAAAAAGGGAGGGTGGTTTTTGGGAGCACGGGGACTGATGTTAAATTGAGGGGATTGAGGTTATTCCCAGAGGAAAGAGGATGCATGGTGTGGGGGTAAAATACTGGAGGACCAGGGTTTGGGGAGATATCCCCAGAGGTTAGGAGAAGAAGAAGGGTGAGGAAAGTAACATGAGAGGGGGATGTACACGAGTGCACATGCCTTCCAGTCCTGGTATTTGGGTCAGCAGGAGAGTGAAGTATCAGCAGTAGGTGATGAGAGCAGTAGTAGGGAGATGGTAGCAGTGAGGGTGAGATGTACAAGTTTTGGGGTGGAGCAGAGAGTTAAAGAAGTGAGATTTTGGGAACGCAGGATAGTAATATGAAAAGGAGGAGTAAAGGGGACATATTAAAAAGGTACACGGAGTGGGACTCAGACTTGTAAGAGATGTTTCCCAGGGTGTTTGCTTGCAGTCTGTCCAGCATGCAGTAGAGGTTCTTGTTGTTGTATCTTCCTGCTGCTTGAGTCATCCTGCTTTAGTTAAACTGCTGGGTTTAACTGCGTCTTAGCACTCCATCAAACCAACACTCACGCAAAAGCAGCACCCCATCTGTGACAAGAATCTGTTAGGGCCCATTCATACGGTAACACGCACATTTTACTGCAACACGCACATTTTACTGCAATGCAAGATACACATTTAGAAAGGCACACCAATACATAACTACAGTACCAGATGACATGTTCTATTTTGTATTGCCCTGCATTAAAAAAAAATGGTCAGGTCCAGCCTTTAGTACTACTGTAATATAAAACAATTTACAGTATATCCCCCCTCTACCCATCCTGTAGCTTCATATCTGACTTCTGGGTATATGTATGTATATATATATATATATATATATATATATATATATATATATATACACACACACACACACACACACATACATACACACACACATACACGGGGCAGGTAAAATAAGTATTGAAAATCCTTTGTTGGTAATGACAGCTTCAAGACACTTCCTGTACTAGTCGCATGTATTGCTCAGGTATGGGTTTCGCCTATTCTTCCACACAGTCTTCAAATCTTGAAGGTTCCGTGGACCTCTTCTATGACCTTTGATCTTTAGTTTTTCCATAGATTTTCTATTGGATTCAAGTAAGGTGTTGGTTGGGCCATTCTAGCAGCTTTAGTTTCTTTCTTTCTTTGAAGCCAATTGATAGTTTCCTTGGCTTTGTGTTTGGGATCATTGTCTTGCTGAAATGTCCACCCTTGTTTCATCTTCATCATCCTGGTAGATGGCAGCAGAATGTCTTGGTACATTTTTCCATTCATCCTTCCCTCAAAGATATGAAGTTTGCCAGTACCGTATGCTGAAAAACAGCCCCACACATGATTTTCCCACGTCCTAACTTCACTGTTGGTATGGTGTTTTTGGGGTGATGTGCAGTGCCATTTGACCTCCAAACATGGTGTGTATTATGTTATCCAAAGACCAAAGAGTTCAATTTTGGTCTCATTTGACCAGATTATATTCTCACAGTATTTCACAGGCTTGCCTAAATGTTGCGCAGCAAACTTTAAACAGACTTCAACATGCTTTTTCTTTAGCAGTGGAGTCTTGCATGGTGAGTGTGTGTACAGGCCAAGTGTATTACTTATTGTTTTCTTTGAAAGAATTGTACCTGCTAATTCCAGGTCTTTCTGAAGCTCTCCACAAGTGATCCTGGGCTCTTGGACAACTCTTCTGATAATTCTTTTCACTCCTCTGTCAAAAATCTTGCGAGGAACACATGGTCATGGCCGGTGTATGGTGAAATAATGTTCTTTCCACTTCCGGATTATGGCCCCAAAAGTGCGCTATGGAACATTCAGAAGTTTAGAATATTATATTAATTTGCACTGACAAAGGGGCAGGATTGCTTTCTAATTACTGATAGATTTCAGCTGGAGTCTTGGCTTTCCA
This sequence comes from Staurois parvus, assembly GCF_062004578.1. NCBI lineage: Eukaryota > Metazoa > Chordata > Amphibia > Anura > Ranidae > Staurois > Staurois parvus. The sequence continues at coordinate 6,230,826 of NW_028318382.1, forward strand.
TGCCTTTTTGCACCTCCCTTTTTTCATGTGCTCAGTTTTTTTTCCCTTGTGCCACTCCATTTTATTACACATAACTCAATTTCTGAACTTATTTGTTTTGGTTTCTTTGTATGTATGGATTGCATAGGATTTTACAGACGTGGTAAAAATTTAATGTCAACAACACCTTTAGAAATATATTTACCTAGAAAAATGGTGACGTGTTCAATACTTATTTTAGCTGCTGTATATATGTGGCTCATATGTGTTTTTTAACCCCTTCATGATTGTTGATACAGAAAGCACGTTGCTGCTAATAAAAGTGTCTTAGTGACAGCAAGCACAGGTAGCTTGGTCACACTACCTATCTATGACAAGGGATTGTCATGCATAATATTAGATTACAAAATAATATATCTGAAAAGTGCTTTAGGCCTTTTAAAAAAAAATTCTTCATATTTTTCTTTGAATAAAATTTTTGATCTTTGAATCTAATGATATGTACCAGATTAAACTTTTATAAGTGTGAGTGAGTGTGGTACCGTGATAGGTTGCCACCTGTGCAATAGGTCCATCTGTGAAATTTCCTTGCTACTAAATATTCCACGGTCAACTGTTAGTGGTATTATACCAAAGTGGAAGCAACTGGGAACAACAGCAACTCAGCCACCAAGTGGTAGGCCACATAAAATGACAGAGCGGGGTCAGCGCATGCTGAAGTGCACATAAGTCACCAACTGGCTGCAGAGTCAATAGCTAAAGACCTCCAAACTTCTTGTGGCCTTCAGATTAGCACAACAGTGTGTAGAGAGCTTCATGGCATGGGTTTCCTTGGCGGAGCAGCTGCATCCAAGCCTTACATCACCAAGTGCAATGCAAAGCGTTAAATGCAGTGGTGTAAAATGCTGCCACTGGACTCTAGAGCAGTGGAGACGTGTTCCCTGGAGTAACGAATCACGCTTCTCTGGCAATCTGATGGACGTTTCTGGGTTCAGCAGTTGCCAGGAGAACGATACTTGACTGACTGCATTGTGCCAAATGTAAAGTTTGGTGGAGGGGGGATTATGGTGTAGGGTTGTTTTTCAGGAGTTGGGCTTGGCCCATTAGTTCCAGTGAAGGGAACTCTTAAGGCGTCAGCACACCAAGACATTTTAGACAATTTCATGCTCCCAACTTTGTGGGAACAGTTTGGGGATGGCTCTTTCCTGTTCCAACATGGCTGCGCACCAGTGCACAAAGCAAGGTCCATAAAGACATGGATAAGCGAGTTTGGGGTAGAGGAACTTGAGTGGCCTGCACAGAGTCCTGACCGCAACCCAATAGAACATCTTTGTCCTTAAAGTATAGTGAATTATATTTGTATTCCATTCACCATTTGTAAAGAGATAGTGCTACACACTTACCTATGTGTACATGTTTCAAATATCTGTTTGTAGATACTAGTCGAAGCAGCCATCTTGACCTTGATATTGGTTAAACATGTTTTAAGTTGGTATATAAAATTTTTCATAACATTCCTTGGATGTTTTGTTTTAATTGCATCAGCACAAAGTTCACTAGCGTTTAGCATTGATAATCCCTGTGTTATTACATGAAGGGATTCAAACTGATGGATGATTTTTGAAGAAATTCCCTTTGGTGCCCTTTCACAAATCAGGTCTGCCTGCCAGTTTTTCATGGGGACCCTTTTGGAAGCTTGATGCAGGTCTATTGGCAGGCAGTTGTAAAACGGACTTGCGTCTCTTTATACCTGCCTACCGTTTGAGGAGGTCTGGGTCCAGAAAAAAAATTTTTTTTCCAGACCTAAAAGTGACAGGTCAGAGCAGCCTGATGTAAACGGACAGATGTCTGTTTATATCCAGCTTCCCATGCACCCACTACGAATCTCTATTAAAATGCAGACACAAATGTGAAAAACAGACATCTGTCCCATTCAGTGAAGATCCAGCAGGGGATATGCTCACCAATTCTCTGCTGAATACAGCAAACAAAGCCCATTTGAAAGGGGCCTTAAAGTGATACTAAAGTCTTTTTTTTTTTTTAAATAAAAACACAACAAAAAGAACCATGTCATACTTACCTTCTCTGTGCAGTGGTTTTGGACAGAGTAGCCTGGATCCTACTCGCAGAGCGCTCCTGGCCCCTCCCTCCTGTCGGGTGCAAGCAACTTGCTATGGGGGCAATGGAGCAGGTGCGCTCCTGAGCCACGGCTCTGCGTGCCCATTCTCACACACAGAGCAATGGCTCGGCCTTCGCTCCTCCCTCTTCTGATTGGCTCACTGGCTGTGATTGACAGTAGCGGGAGCCAACGGCCAATAAGGAGCAAGTCCCCAGAGAACCGAGGCTTTCATGAACATTGCTGGATCAAGATGAGGCTCATATAAGTGTTGGGGGAGCGGGGGGTGCAACACTCAGAGTTGCATGAAAGTAAAAAACCTTGAGCCTTTGGAACCAATTTAAGCTGTCCATAGAATCAAAAACTGAACGTTTTGTTGATCAAAAATGAAAGCACCTCATACAATTATACCATCAATGGTTTTGTTTTTCAAAAAACAAAATCCAGCATATTGGATCAGGCAATTTTGATTGCGGCACGAAAATAATGTGTCCCAGCTGGCACACTAATGATATGAAAAACTAACAATTTGACGATCAACAAGAATTTTTGCTATCAAAAATCATGCATTGTCCTGCTCTGCCATAGTCAAACACTTTAAAATTTCTAGCTACCCTGTCTTTTATGCTGACCCACTGCCTTGAATACCTTCTAATTTACTAGCCCATAAGCAAAATATAGATTTTTTTTCAAAACTGGTGAGTCCTGAAGCCAAAGGTTTAGCATGACAGACAGACAACCAGCATATGCAGTAGGAAGTCTGCAATGTAGCAATCACATTTCTCTCATGACATGTATACTTTAAAACAAACTATATATTACAATCTGTTTGAAAACAATATGCAATAATGTGGAATTTCCCTTACTGAGTGAGGAAGGTTCCAAATCTTTCAATACCTGAAATATGAAGAGTTGTGACTAAAACATCACAGTAAAGAAGAAGAGACTACACAAAATCAATCAAAAAATATTTATTGTATATATAGATTGAGGGAAAGGGGGTAACAGTTCAGCACTTCATACTGTCATTTGCATAACTAAATAACTCCAGAAGCAGCTGTGACAGTTGCTTTAAGGCACTCGGTAACCCCTGACCTGCAGCGGGCCCAGAAAGCTCTGTGATAAGTGACTGGACCACAGGACAAGGGATTATACAAATATGACAGGTCTAATCTATCATCCATTTTGGCTACATGGGTTTGAGTAGCCAGTCTAGTCCCACTCAGTCTAGAACATTATGGACAACATATGACCCTCTGGCAGCTGATTAATTACAAGGTCTTAATGTGCCTGCTGGGACTTGTAGTACGTCAGGAGGACAAAAGCTTCCCAAAACTGGTCTAAGACCACAACTGCCAGTTTGTTATCCAACACTTTCTAATACACGTCCATAATAACTTGTGCTACACAATTTGAATCACATGTGCATAGATTAAAACGTTTGCATGGCCTCTGTAGGCAAACCTTGGAATGGTCACAATGCAGCAGTCTAGTGACCACGTAACAGCCAATAGAAAACGACTCTAAACTCCACCAGCAGCTGTCAAGTAAAGTATATGCAAGGAGTAAAACTACAGTCATTATCTTCAAGCCCTTGTCTTATATGTCAGTGATATTTATCAGGCCTTATTGGCAGTCCAATAAGATACCATACTACACCATCCTGCCAGTCTGGTACAACTACAACGATCTTAACATTCTACAGGAGAGGCGTGCAAACTCCTCCAGTTCTCTTATGCCATAAATAAAGCAGGTTTGTGTGTATATAATAAGAGCTACATGTATGAAACACAGTGGACATGTCCTCTGTGCACATTACCAAGAGATTAAAGTAGGCGGTTACGGTATAGAGATTATAGGTCTGCCTTGGCAGTACAGGCAATAGGCAGAGCGTCTCCAGTACGCCAGCAATCAGAGGCGCAGAGTCTTCCTTCATATGAGAGTCTATCTGACGCTCTGTGACATGTGTAGTGGTGTAAGCATCTCTTCAAATATTGCACCTTTTACATTGGATCCTCGAAGGTTCGCTTCCTGGAGATCACAACCGGACAGATCACAGTTCTGTTGGGAAAGAAATAGGAGATGGAGAAATGAAAAGTTACAGCTTCAGGAAGCAAGTACGAGAATATTATACATTGCCAACACTACTCAAAACACACTTGAAGTGGTGCTGAAACCAGAAAATCTGCTCAATTTACCCTACAGAGCAGCCCTACAGATGCAGACATAAAAACATTTTTCAGTTCAAGTATGTGAAGTGTGTTTGTATATTTTTTTAATTTGCTCAGGACTAAACAATACAAAATACCTGTTAATCTTGCTAGACATCTTGCCAGCTGATAACTGCATTACAGGCAGAAATTACAGGAAGGTATCAGTTTGCATTTGTTCTGAGGATCTATGTTACGGACAGGGGAGTTTCTCAACAGTCCTGTCCTGTTTTTGTTGTCCTCGCACAATAGGTTAAGAAAGTGTTGTCATCCCAGTGCTGGAAGTGTGTTACTGGCAGAATCACCAGGTGAAAAGAGGAAAAAAAAATGCAGCCACCACATCTAAGCAGCTGTAAGATGTAAAACAATACATTTATTTTGGGTTTAGATATGTTTGGAAGTATAAACTAAGGGCAAAGCTTTTTTTAATATTTCAGATAGAGTGTGGAGAGGGATTAGGATTAGAGAGGGATTAGAACACCTGTCAGGTCTTCACTGCTGTCTGTGATCCCGTCAGGTAGATTCATTGATATCCACCCTACCCTGATCCCCCCCCCCTCACCCCTTGTACTCTTCTCCACCATATCCTAATCAGCCAGCTACATAAAGACATGGTTTGAATAGTCTAGTGTAGAGAAACTCAAGTGGCCTGTACAGAACCCTGAATTTAAAAGTGTTATCAAAAGGTTTAAAAAACAAAACAAAAAAAAAAAAAACATACATACATACATAACAAACATGCCATACTTACCTGCTTTGTGCAATAGTTTTTTCCCTGTCAGCGCTCCTGGATCCTCCCCCCTGACCAGTACCCCCAATAGAAAGCCGCATGCTATGGAGGCACTAGTGTGTACGCACTACTGAGCCCCGGTCTATGCTTCCAAAAGATACACAGAGCCACGGCTCAGCCTCACTCTCTATTCACTGGCTGTAATCCCACTGCTGTCTCAGCCAATGAGAGCGAGAGAAACCTGGGAGAGCTGAGGCTCCTGTGCAGTGCTGGATCAAGAGGGGGCTCAGGTAAGTATTAGGGGGGCTGTGGGGGAAGACCACCACACAGATTTTTTTTACCTTCATGCATAGAATGCCTTTAGAACCGATTTAACCCTTTAATAAACTGCACGTACAAACCAACAATTACTTTCTCCTATGTTCTGCCTTTTTGTCTGTAAAAATTGGATTTTCTCGAAATACTTACCTGTAAAATCCATTTCTTGAACTCAGTGCAGGCTATTCAGGACTATGTGGGTTATATACCACCTATAGGTGGACATTGGCCGACCAATAAGAAAGGAAGTCCTCCCCTATATAACCCCTCCTACACAGGACGTACTTCAGTTTTTGTATCAAGCAATGAGATCCCTCAGTGTCCCATAATGTACTCCAAGAAATAGATTTTACAGGTAAGTATGTAGAAAGAAATTCCAATTTTCTTTATCATACATCACAGGACACAGAGCAGGCTATTCATGCTTATGTGGGACATCCCAAAGCAAAAAAAACTCTGAGGGGTGGCTGTTCCCACAATATCCACCTCCAGCAATCCCAAAGCTATTGACTGTTCGCAATACGCCGTGGCCAAAGGCAGAATCCTCTGTGGCTCTGATATCGACCTGGTAAAACCTTGTAAACGTATGAATCAAAGACCATGTAGCGGCCTTGCAAACCTGAGCAACTCATGCCTGATTGGAGATAGTCCAAGATGCAGCCTCTATGCTGCTTCAGTGCAGTCGAAACACAAGATCCTGTAGACACAACTCCTTTAAGTGCACTGATACCTGAGCAGGGGTGTATCAGAAAACAGCTGTACAAGCCCCTGAGAACATGCAGACTAATGCAGGCCATAGATGGGTCGAAAATTGGCCGATTTTTCGGCCGAAAATAAAATCGGCCGATTTTCGGATCATTAGTGGGCTATTTGTTTGGCCGTTTTTCGGTATTTTGGCCGTTTTTTTTAATCGGGAAAGTAGGGGAAAAAAAAAAATTGGCCGATTTTCGCGGCAATAATGGTCTAATCGGCCGATTTTTTACCGATAAAAAATCTGCGCATGAGGGAGGAGGGGGAGGAGGAGGGGGAGGAGAGGATGAAGAAGAAGATGAAGACGAAGAAGAAGATGAAGACGAAGATGAAGACAAAGAAGAAGACGAAGACGAAGAAGAAGAAGAAGAAGACGAAGACGAAGAAGAAGATGAAGACGAAGAAGACGAAGAAGACGAAGAAGAAGATGAAGACGAAGAAGACGAAGAAGAAGAAGAAGACGAAGAAGAAGATGAAGACGAAGAAGAAGATGAAGACGATGAAGACGAAGAAGAAGATGAAGACGAAGAAGAAGATGAAGACGAAGAAGAAGATGAAGACGAAGAAGAAGACGAAGAAGACGAAGAAGAAGATGAAGACGAAGAAGAAGATGAAGACGAAGAAGAAGATGAAGACGAAGAAGACGAAGAAGACGAAGAAGAAGATGAAGACGAAGAAGAAGATGAAGACGAAGAAGACGAAGGCGAAGACGACGAAGAAGAAGACGAAGACGAAGAAGAAGATGAAGACGAAGAAGAAGACGAAGATGAAGACGAAGACGAAGAAGATGAAGACGAAGATGAAGACGAAGAAGAAGAAGAAGAAGATGAAGACGAAGAAGAAGATGAAGACGAAGAAGAAGATGAAGACGAAGATGAAGACGAAGAAGAAGATGAAGACGAAGAAGAAGATGAAGACGAAGAAGAAGATGAAGACGAAGAAGAAGATGAAGACGAAGAAGAAGACGAAGAAGAAGAAGACGAAGAAGATGAAGAAGAAGAAGATGAAGACGAAGAAGACGAAGAAGAAGATGAAGATGAAGACGAAGAAGACGAAGAAGATGAAGACGAAGAAGATGAAGACGAAGAAGAAGATGAAGACGAAGAAGACGAAGAAGAAGACGAAGAAGACGATGAAGACGAAGAAGAAGATGAAGACGACGAAGAAGAAGAAGACGAAGAAGACGAAGAAGACGAAGAAGACGACGACGACGACAAGGATGATGAAGAAGTAGAAGAAGATGAAGAAGAGGATGATGATGAAGAAGAAGTAGAAGAAGAAGAGGATGATGATGAAGAAAAAGAAGAAGAGGATGATGATGATGAAGAAGTAGAAGAGGATGATGATGATGAAGAAGTAGAAGAAGAAGATGATGATGATGAAGAAGAAGAAGCAGAAGAAGAAGAGGATGATGATTAAGAAGAAGCAGAAGAAGAAGAAGAGGATGATGATGAAGAAGGAGAAGAAGGATGAAAATAAGAGGAATTCCAGTCCGGCAAAAAGTGTCTCTGCAGAGAGCTCCGCTATTTCTTTGACAGTTCCTTGACATTTATAGCGGTTGCAACATTGTATCTATTTGTTTCCGAATAAAAACATCTGTATCCTAAATGGATACAAATAGATACATTGTTGCAACCTCTGTAAATGTCAAGGAACTGTCAAAGAAATAGCAGAGCTCTCTGCAGGGACACTTTTTGCCGGCTGTAGACGGGATGAAAATCGGCCGATTTTTTTTACCATTGGTGGTAACGTCGGCCACTTGAACAACCGATTTTTCGTTTTTTTAAAAGAAAAATCGGCCGATTTTCGACCCATCTATGGCCTGCATAATGTAGCCCTACCGATTTATGTTATGGAGAATAGGAGAGGGACAGGTTTCTGTTGTCCTGATACAGAAAAGTGAGCATTGTCATAATGCTACAGAAAGTGTGTAACTGGCATGATCATCAGGTTAAAATAAATGTAAAAAATCCTGAAAAAAGTAAACGAATGCTGACATGCTGACAATGCTTTAATGCCCATGGTGTTTGAATGGAATGTCCAACAAACGTTTGGCCATGAAGTGTACTTGTATGAACTTTGCTTTCTCACCTCCAAGTCTGTTCCTGCCAACGTAGCACCACGTAGATTGCAATTCTTTAATTTGGCATTTTTCAGGGTTGCAACCCTTAAGTTTATCCCAGTCATCTGACTGCCCTCCATGTCAACACCCTTCAGATTAGCTCCTAATGGATGGAAAAAAAAAAACAGGAAGGTGGTTATATATTTCTGACCTACATAAAATAGTTTTAAACAGAAGCAAACACTAAAATAGTTGCTTTCTCTATTATACGGCCAATAGTATTAATGTTTTCCCTCTAACCTTCCAAATTGGCTTTCAGGCCAGATGGGTCCTCAAAGTTACATCCTTTCAGGGAGGCTCCTTCTGCATTGGAACAGAGCATCTTCACACCCTGCAAATTGGCTCCCTTGAAAAAAGAACAGCACAATTAGAGCATTTTTGAATGCATTAACTACAGGACACAATTTGGTTTGCGGCTCTTAGAAATGACTAGTGTCACCTTGGCACTATATTCAGCTGGTTGTACAGAGTAGCTATGAATTAAAGGGATCCATAATGGTCTCAAGTTTCAGATAAGTGGACAGGGTCTACCAGCCCAAAACAGTCTCCACCCATTTGCCCACTGTTTGGGACACATATCTGTACATGTCATGGTCTTAATACTACTCTAACATTTTTTTTCTCTTTTTAAACAGAATTTATTCACTTTGTCCCCAAATACTCACTTTTCCAACACTCCACTCTCATACTTGCCAACAGGCCCACCACCCCAATTATGTTTCAACCTCCCCCTTCCAGCCATAACCCCCTCAGTTAATATCCTTTTTGAAATTACAACACATGCACAGTGACTCAATATCTTCAGGACCAGAGCACCTAGATGTGAGACTGTACTGGCATGTCCAAGACAGTTGTTATCTATGCACTTTCCAATATTGCTACCTCTCAGTGTTGCTTTCCCCTTCAAGGCAACAATAATGTGGGACAGAAAACACTTCATGGACTAGGTTGCAGAAATGACTACCTTGCACAGATAAACAGAACAGCAGGGAAGAAAGTAGATGGGATCTGCTTCTAGATGATTCATAATGAAGCTTTAATAACACTTTAACCTTGCACAAGGGGTTGTTTAGGATGATTGCTAGACTGATTTATAGTTTGCAAGGCATTGTAGTGCTGTCTGACGCTAAGATAGGTTTACTGAGAATTTTCAGTTGTGTTTCAAGACTACCAATGCCTGAATGGATATTATGGATAAAAGACTTGACCTTGTGGTGACGATACATGTTAAAATCTAATTATGATATACTGTGTTGAAATGTAAAAAATAGATGTGTGGCAGTATGAAAGAATGAACTATAGATTGTAACCAAACTGAATATAAAATAAAATTTAAAAATGAACAGAATATTACACAATCTTTTTTCCCCACGCTTCTACAGTTATTCAGACCCATCCTTACATCCAGTACAGATCCCGACAGGTCTGCTCGCTCCAGGCAAGCCCCACATAGGTTGGCCTGAGTTAGGTTGCAGCCACTTAAATTTGCCATCTTGAAGTTTATATACCGCAGGTCCAAACGAGAGAGATCAGCTCCACTAAAATTTAGACCCTGTAAAGAGGTCAGACAAAAGAGAGATTCAGAAAAAAAAATTAAAAGACAAATATACATGCAATGTTCTTCATCACTTTGTTTTGTTACTGCAGTCTTCACCTTTATGAATACTGCTTGTGTTAGTTTGGTGCTGGTAGACAAAATCAACAAAGTTATGGGAGGTATACTATAACTTAACTACCACTTAAAAAGTTGTCAGTACAGACCTACACTTACTAGTGACCAAAACAGAGAACCCAGTTTAGTCCTAAACTGGACTATTTTTGTTTCAGATACCAGTTTTTAGGTCTTGGATGTGAAAACAAAAGTGCACAGTAGTGTCCCAGTATTCTAGCTGATCACACAAATATCAGTCAGTCACGGTTAGACAATGTATAATGTTACTCCCCAAGTTTCCCATGGTGGTGCTATAGTTGGAAATGGTTATTTAGCCGATATTTTTTCAAATAAAGTCTAAAGCTCAGGCTACTCAGCCCACTGCATAATTTGGATGGTTTATGTGGAAAGGTGGAAAGGTGAGGTTCCCTAACTGGATGTCTGTTGTTATCCCTCACACAGCTGAGAGTGCACTCTTGACATTGGTACCTGTTTCAACTACAGTGTTGCAGTGCATTACTGAGGCTGCCTAAACGTTTGCATCCATTCAACAGAAGCAACTTTTTGTGAGTTATAGGATCAAAATCTGTGCTCACATTAACTGTGTGGCTTTCACAATGCATGTTCTAAAATGTAATGACCTGCATTTGATTCTGGTGAAAATGAACTTTTAGTGGTTTATTAAGGATGGCTTAAAAAAAAAAAAACCCTTAAGCAACTTAAATGAACAAGGTATAGTATGGTTAAGAAATATCCCCTAAATCAGGGGTGTCAAACTGCAGCCCTCAATTACTTGCGGCATTGCAGAGCTGACAGTTAAAAGCATGACTCCCAAAGGTAGAGGCATGATGAGACTTGTAGTTTCTGCACAGCTGGAGGGCTGCAGTTTGATACCTGTGCCCTAAATGGATCAGCAAGTCTAGAGATTCTTTAATCCCTTCAACTCACCTGACAGCGAAGTTCTGATTTGGTTGGGGTGGCGAGAAGGAAACGTATGAACTCCTTGCGAGATATTGGGGAGTGGTCCTCAGCAGGCTGTGAATTCTACAGTACAAAGCAGTCACGTGAAGTCACTAGGAGTAATGGAAGCATACTTCAAATATAAATAAACATTCCTTCCTCCCCTCTAATGCTGTCCATATGTGTGAGATGTTTTGTGAACCAAGTGTACACCCCAAGTTACTGACAGGATCACCAAGTAAAAATAAAAGGGGAAAAATATTGATGCCACAGCATTTAAGGACTGGTTAGCTGCAATATACATTTTCTTTTTATTCTTGGGTTTAGATATGCTTTAAAATGATGTTTAGTCAAACCTGCCAACATTTAACATGCATAAAACTACATCACAATCCCAAAATAAGCATATCCATTACCTTAATTGCCAGCTCCAGGTGCTCAATCAGGGAATCGATGCCAAAAAACTTGGCTTCTTCTAAGACCCCTGTAAGAAACCAGGTTAAGTTCTTCTGCGAGATCCAAATTATTATACAAGCCTACTTCACAGAGCTCACCCAACAAATTGACCCCATCATTGACGATGAGCTGACTATGACGAAGATAGTTCAGGATTGGTTCAAAGTATTCTGGGCTGCGGTCAATCAGGAAAGCTCCTCTGTGATCTCTCTTATTTCCCCAAGCATCTAGGAAGCAAAGATTATAAATTGAATAATAAACACAAGCAAGGCTGTGAACATTTTTTTTTTGTACCACATTTATTAAGTTAAGGTAACATTTCCTTGCTAATATTTTAGACGCTTGTTACACTTGTCGGTTTGTGAGTATATTTTAAATTCAATAAAATCACATTTCACTGAGGCAATGCGCAAGGTTGGTGTGCTTTTTGTTTCACTTTACAGTACTGGTCGGGCTTCCCGAGCCTTGTTTAGAGCAGCACAACCTTTGATGCACTGGTGGTGAATTTCTTCATTTTCCGTGTCCATCTATCCACCCTTGCTCTGGGCCATAGAGTGCCGCGATGTTTTGGTTTCCTTTTGGTACCAACAATGGGGCACCATTCCTCCCTCTACAACCATTGATGAAGCATTGTTTACTCACAATGATGCCAGTACATTTTCTACTCCCGCTGGCCACATCCTAACCCCCTAAGCCTTCTGTTTAGAAAGTTTAGAGACCCTCATCCTTAGAGGGAGAAAACAGATATATTTCCACTGTCATAACAACATAGTTAAAAATTATGGCTTTGACAGCCAGGAAACTGACAGTTCAGATTAAAAGGTCAGGAAATGTGCAGCAGTAGGACACATCTCAGTCCCAGGGAATTAAAAAAAGCCTGTGCTAAATAGTAGAAGGGGCTTCCAAGACTGCCCCAAAGTAAAATAATGAAAGTGAAGTAAAATAACTTTACACAAGCTTGTTTTGTATACCAACATTCCACAAAGCACTACAAACCTCTGTCACTGAACATGTGCGACAGCATGCTGTCAGGCTCCTTACTGACGAGGGTAGACCTGCAGAGATTAGGATTAAAAAAAAAAAAAAAAAAAAAAAAAAAAAAGATTAAAAAATTAATTTGTGTAGAAAACCAGTGCAAATGTCTCAGTTTTGAAGCAGACTTCCTAATCATTGTCTAGTGAATATATAAATATTGAATTCTTAAACATTGTATAACACAGAATGTAAGTTTTCAGATTTTGCTTCCCTTGCTTGAGTTGATGCAACAGTTAGCTTTCTTTACCCAGCTTTATCCTTTGGTCTATCGAATGCCACAGGGAGATTCTTTGTGTGCCCTTCTCCAGCTTTATCTTCCTCTTTACATTCCTTTATTATATGAGTATTTATACATTAGTTATGTAGAACGTTAATATAGATTCAGTGGTCAGAAGAAGGAAGCCCTGGAGAAAGCTGTGTTATTAGTAATTAATTAGTTATTAATAAAAACTTTCATGTGCATTGTTGTATCAAAAAGTAAAATTTGTTAACAGGTCCGATTTAAATTGCATTGATACTGTCCAACTCAGAGTCCACCATGAAACATTACATGACCATCACACAGCTCTGTCAAAGTCATCAGGACTGGGTGATGATTTGAGATTATTAAACATTACTAGATACATCTGTAGATGCGGATTAGATTTTCAAGTAATAGTATAGTTCAACAAAGAGCCTATGAGTATAAGAGTGGTTGCACAAAATGGCACAGCAGTGAAAGATATTAAAGCGGCACACTGCATCTGACCACCACAAAACAAAAACGCTATTTTATTAATTTTTTTAAATTGGTTTATTAAGTTAATAATAAAAAAGGTACAAAGAAGTGCCCACAAGGAGACAACACATGTGCAGATCACAGGTATCTACCGTACCGATTGACATTCCAAAAAACAAAAAGGAAAAATGCAAAAACTCAAAAAAACACAACATTGTTACCCTTGTTTGTGTGTGGCTCACACTACTATCATAAGAAAGCCGTAATTAAATATTGCCCCACGGGCAGAGTCCAATCAGGCCTCAAGAGACCCTTCCCCTACGTCCCAAACAACATGAATCATAGAACAATTAAGCAAGAAAACACATCTTACAGTTGAGCTGTGGAGTCATCCTGAAGCCACTTGGACCATACTTTGGTGAACTTTTTTAGGGCAGCCTCTAATGACAATAGGTTTGTACAGCGGTAGGCCTGTGTTGACCAGCTGTTGCCAGAACATTACTGTTGGGGGATTGGGCTTTTTCCAGGTATTGGTAATGGCCTTTCTGGCATAAAATAGGAGAAACCCCAGTAGGGTCTGCTCAGATATTATAGGGGCAAGACCTGCAACTAAGCCCAACAGGCAAATGTGCAGGGGGGGGGGGAATATAATTCCAGAGACAGAGTTAATAATGTGAACTACAGACTCTAAGTATTGGACAATTGCAGGGCAGGTCCAGAAAATGTGAGTGATGTTCCCCGGTGTATGGGGACATCTCCTGAAATTCGGAGGAGAGTTCGGATCCATTTTGTGAACTCTGTATGGGGTGAATTAAGCCCTGTGTACCATTTTGAATTGAATAAGTCAGTCCCTAAGGGAGACAAGTTGTTTAAAGGGAAAGTCCCAGATATCTGACCAGTCATCACCATCGAAGTCTGGTATGTCAGCTAGCCTTCTACTCCAAAGAGAGGCTATGTCCGTAAGAGTGACCATACACAAATTATTATACAGGACAGGCATGGGTTTGACAGAACACTCTGATCCCAGAACTTCCTCAAGGTCTGACACAGTTAAGATAACAGACAAGTTAGAAAATTGGCTACCAAAATCATGAGATAATTGCCAGTATCAGGATAAATGTGTATTTCATGCGGATAACAGGAAATGGAAGCAATTTGCCTTGGTCAACCAAAAGGTGAAAGCATTTGGATTTCACAGTGGATATATAAAGTCTATACACCCGTTAAAATGTCAGGTTTCTGATGAGACAAAGATAAATAATTTCAGGACTTTTTCCACCTTTAATGTGACCTATAAACTGCACAACTCAATTGAAAAACAAACTGAATTCTTTTAGGGGGGAGGAAGTAAACATAAAAAAAATTAAACAATATGGTTGTATAAGTGTGCACACCCTTAAAACTAATCCTTTGTTGAAGCCCCTTTTTTTTTTTAGAACAATAAGTCGTCCGCAAAGGCCGCTACTTTATGTTCTATAGTTTCTATCTGAATTCCCTTTACCGCTCCACTATTCCTTATTATTGACAACAGAGGTTCCAGTGACAAAACATATAGTAAAGGGGACAGTGGGCAGCCATGTCTTGTTCCATTAGACATCCCAATGCATCAATTGACAAGAGCACCACCGGGGCTTTCCCTTTTCTACTTTTCTGAATAAGCATCAGGGTTCTCAAACCGTTATCTCTACCCTCTCTCCCTGGTACAAAGCCAACCTGATCACCATGTATCCAATCAGACATTAGATCTTTCAACCTGTTTGCTAGAACCTTTGCGTACAGTTTGGTATCAGTGTTCAATAATGAAATTGGTCTATAGCTGGAGCACTGAGAGGGATCTTTTCCCTCCTTGTGAATAAGTACTACATGGGCCTGTAAAGATTCCCTCCTCACCTCCATCCCACCTCCCAGAGCATTCATATACTTCTTCAGCTTGGGTAACAGTAATTCACTGTATTTTTTATAATACCCAACTGTGTAGCCATCCGGTCCTGGGCTTTTTCCTCCCCCTGTACTTCTTAATGCTGCTTTAATTTCTTCCTGGGAAATTTCCATGTCCAAGGAGTTCAACTGTGCTTCACTTAGTTTTGGTAGTCCCGCATTTTTTAAATATATCATCCTTTTTTCATTAATTCCCTCTCGAGCTTCTTTTGGAGAGCCTTGGGGACTAATATTATATAACTTTCTATAATACTCCGTGAACACTTTAATAATCTCTTTAGTTGAGTGGGCCAACTCCCCCTTAGGACTTTTTATCTTTTCTATATAGTTCCTATTTTTCTTTTTATTCAAAGCTCTCATTAAGTATTTTCCTGGTCTATCTCCCCATCTATATCTCTCACTTAAGACTTTGTTATATACTCTTCTCTTCTCATCCATCAACATCTCTAGCTCAACTTTATCCATTAACTTCTGTCTTGTATCTTTTGTTATTTTCTTCTTGTGGATCTGCTCCAGGTCCAGTATTTCTTTTAGAAGCCCACTGACCCTCTCTCTTCTTTCTTTTTTCTTCCTTGCTCCTGCCGCAATCAAAATTCTTCTTATAAATACCTTATGACTCTCCCAAACTGTAGCTATCGATACTTCCTCCGTTTCATTCTCCTTAAAATATACCTCAATCTCTTTCCCGATCCTCTGAGCTATATCCTCATCCAGAAGAAGAGCCTCATTTAACCTCCACCCTAAACCTCCAGTCCACCTTCTTCCCCATTGCATTTTCATTACGACAGGAGCATGATCAGAGAACGTTCTTGTCTCTATTTCTATTTTAACCAAAAGTTCAATGAGTTGATGGTCTATTAAAATGTAATCTAGTCTCGAGTATGTCTCGTGTGCATTAGAGAAGAAGGTATAGTCTCTGTCTTTCATATGCATTATTCTCCAGGTGTCCACTAGTTGATACTCGTGAATCACTTTTTTCAAAGCTCTCAGAAACCTACCCCCCTCTCTTTGCACAGAAGAGGTAGCGTCCTTTTGTGGTTCCATGCAGAAATTTAAATCTCCTGCTACTATCAAACGCCCTTTTTTAAATTCTATCAATTTTTTCAACAGACCCTTCATATACATCTCCGGTTTCTTATTGGGGCAGTATATATTGGCTAATGTACACTCAATCCCCTGAAGTTTACCTTTCAAAAATAAAAATCTCCCCTCAGGATCGGTCCTTCTATCCTCCAACTCAAATCTCATATTCTTTGCCAATCCTATTGCAACCCCTTTTGCTCTTTTAATTGGAGAGTCAGCGTAATACCATGTTGGGTAATATTTCAATTTCACATTTGCCTCTATCTCAAAATGAGTCTCCTGTAAAAATACCACTGACGTTGCCCTATGATGTAGCTCCTTAAACAACTTAAATCTTTTCCCAGGACAACTCAACCCATTCACATTATAGGTTATAAACTGTATTTCTTCCATCCTTCTTAGTTCGCTCTCTCTTCCAAAATGCCTCTTCCTCTTTATCCCTACTATCATGCAGAGTATTAACCCAGTAGCCCCTCCCCTCCCTCCAACCCGACTCCCATCCCCCCTCCCCTCCTCCACCCCACCCCCCTCCATCCTCTCCCCCACCTCTCCCTCCCACCCCCCCATTAGGCCTGCTAATTGCCTTCTAATCATTTGTGGACCTAGTGCCACGTTTGATTTTTGACCCTGGGGTTAAACTCTGACCCTGTACGGTTCACCTTCCCCCCAAAGTTCCCTTATCTATCAATTCTCTATTTCTCTTTTTAACTTGCTGCCATTCCTCTTTTCCCCCAGCATATATCCCTCCTTCCTCCCCCCAACCTAGAATCTCTATTCTCTGGATGTTAAGTTTGTCAAAAAAGTCTCTTAGTTCCTCAGGAAATCTTAAGTATGCGGTAACTCCATTCTTCCATCCGATTAAACACATCGAGCTACTCCATCTATATTGTATATTCTGTTTTTTCATCTGTTCTAATAGTGGTTTCAATGATCTCTTTCTCCTCAATGTCTCAGCTGTCAGGTCTGCAAAAACTTGTATATTTTTCCCTTCATATTTAATACTGGTTCTTCCTTTTATCTTCTTCCATATTTCTTCTCTCTCTCCATTTTTATGGAATTGTACAACTACATCTCTCGGTCTCTCTTCCACCTGCTCTCGTTGGAGCCTTCCTATTCTGTATACATTATCCAGTTCACATGTCTCTGTACTAGATTTATCCATAATGGAGTTTAAAATTTTATGTATTGTCCCTTTTAAATCTTCTCCTTGTGCAGGTTCCGGGACTCCTTTTATTCTGAGGTTATTTTTTCTATGCATGTTACCTTGTATCTCCAGCTTATGCCACAGCTTATTTTGTGCTTTCCTTATCTCCATTAACTGATTTCTCAATTCAGGGATAGCTTGATCATGTTTTTTAATTTTTTCTTCTGTTTCTTCTACTCTTGATAATAAATGTCCTAAATCATTCCGGATGATTCCCATCTCTTGTTTAATAGATTTTTCCAAATTTCTAAACATTTCTGCCATCTCCTTTTTATTTGGGATTTGTAGTTCTTCATTTTCTCTCAGCTCTGTTCCCTCTAGTATTAATTGGCTATTATTATGCATTTCCACAGATGACCTGACGCTCTTATCCATACTATTTTCCATTATACTTCTTTCACATATCCCCTGGGATCTTTCTGGGGTCACATTACCCTGGGATGTATATTTTCTAATCGTTCCAGATTGGGAGTGCTTGGGACCGCTCCCTTTACTATTTTTACTCTTCATATTTTCTGTAGGTCCTGTCTCTCTCCTTTAAACCTTTAGGGCATATGCTGTAATACGTCCTTTTAAAGAAGGTCCATTTCTTCTGCCCCTTTGGGAATCCCCCCTATTTATTCCTCTCCTGCTTCCGTATTTTACAGTCCATATACAAATTTAATGTGTATTTCAGCCACTCTCACTCACCCTTCTCCGACTGCTTTTTCAGGAAGGCTGCCTTTCAGGCTCGTTGTCCTCTATTCAGGGGTCCCTTCAGGCTTTATTTCCTCTTTTGGGGGATTCCTCCGGGTTCCTCTCTTTATCCTTTGCGCCCCTCCTCCACAGGTGGCCAGCAAAACAGGACTCCCGTTCGTTGGGACGGTGTTTCCCCGGTTCTTTAGAACGCCGTCCGACTTACAGCGTTGCTGCTCTCCCAAAGCTGGGTCCTTGTGGCCTGTCAGTGAGAGAGCTGGCGTCTCCCTTTGACTAGGAGAGACAGCCGGCTTCTCTTCCTCCCAGTACTCCCTTGCGGGAGGTCACGTGACCTCCTCGCGTCCCCTAGTCTCCCAGCAGCCCGCTGCATCCGACGAGAGGCTTAGTCCGTCCCACTGCCGCGGTCCCCGAAAGCTCCGTCCTCTCCGATCTTCAGGCGGGACCCCCTCTCAAAGGTAGGGTTTAGCTGGGCTCCTCGGCAGCATGTTTCTTAGGAACGATGGGGTGAGGGTGGCTGTCCCACGGAGAGAGCGCTCACATCGCTCTCTCCCCTGCCGCCATGGTCAGGCTCCTCCCCCTCTTGTTGAAGCCCCTTTTGATTTGATTCCAGCACAAAGTCTTTTTGGGTATGAGTCTATCAGCATGGCACATCTGGACTTGGCAATATTTGCCCACTCTTCCTTGCAAAAACACTCCAAATCTGTCATATGCGAGGGCATCTCCTGTGCACAGCCCTCTTCAGATCACCCCACAGATTTTCCATCAGATTCAGGTCTGGGCTCTGGCTGGACCATTCCAAAACTTTAATCTTCTTCTGGTGAAGCCATTCCTTTGTTGATTTGGATGTATGCTTTGGGTCGTTGTCATGCTGAAAGATGCAGTTCCTCTTCATGTTCAGCTTTCTAGCAGAAACCTGAAGGTTGTGCCAATATTGACTGGTATTTGGAATTGTTCATAACTCCCTTCACCTTGTCTAAGCTCCCAGTTCCAGCTAAAGAAAAACAGCCCAAAGCATGATGCTGCCACCACCATGCTTCACTGTGGGTATGGTGTTCTTTTGGTGATGTGCAATGTTGTTTTTGCGCCAAACATATCTTTCGGAATTATGGCCAAAAAGTTCAACCTTGGTTTCATCAGACCAGAACACATTTTCCCACATGCTTTTGGGAGACTTCAGATGTGTTTTTGCAAAATTTAGCCAGGCTTGGATGTTTTTCTTCACAAGAAAAGGCTTCCATCTTGCCACTCTACCCCATAGCCCAGACTTATGAAGAATACAGTAGATTGTTGTCACATGTACCACACAGCCAGTACTTGCCAGATATTCGTGCAGCTCCTTTAATGTTGCTGCAGGCCTCTTGGCAGCCTCCCAGACCAGTTTTCTTCTTGTCTTTTCATCAATTTTAGAGGGAGGTCCAGTTCTTGGTAATGTCACTGTTGAACCATATTTTCTCCACTTGATGATGACTGTCTTCACCGTGTTCCATGGTATATCTAATGCCTTGGAAATTCTTTAGTACCCTTCTCCTCATGGATACCTTCAAACAGTGAGATCCCACTGATGCTTTGGAAGCTCTCTGCGGACCATGGCTTTTGCTGAAGGATGCGACTAAGAAAATGTCCGGAAAGACTTACTAGAATAGCTGAACTTTATTTGGGGTTAATCAGAGGCACTTTAAATGATGGTAGGTGTGTACTGACTCCTATTTAACATGATTTTGAATGTGATTGCTTAATTCTGAACACAGCTACATCCCCAGTTATAAGAGGGTGTGCAGACTTATGCAACCACACTATTTTAGTTCTTTTAGGTTTACTTCCCCCTAAAAGATTTCAGTTTGTTTTTCAATTGAGTTGCTGTTGCAACACCTCTGCAATGGGTAAATCTGGACAGTATCGCACAGAAAAGGGGAGGGGGGAGAAACCAAAGGAGCAACATACAAGGCAGGAGCCCACTCACACATGCTTCTAGACTATACAGGTAGTATAACCCAAGCGCGATTGTGCATACTCTGCCCATGTTCGGCATGACTCAAAACAGTCAGGCAAGCAGGGGTTAGACCCTAAACCAAAAAACAAAACTAGTTGCATTGAAGGTTCAGTGTCTGGTGGGGGAGGCCAGGGAGGAAATACAGGGAGCACCGTGGTCTATTCTAGGTATGTCCGTAAGACAGCACCCCCGAAGGCAAAATACTATAACTGGCTGGCACTTACAACAGGCTGCAAAAATAAGGTATGAAGCTCCATGAGGGGGCACCAACTCTAGAAGAGATGCTGACTAAAACTCCAACCTGTCCATCATCAGCTTTAAGAATCACATAAGGCCACCACATCCTCGAACAGGAATATATACTGGATGAGGATCATCAGAAGCAACTCGGACGTCGAAACCCCAAGAACGGTGCAACAGGAAAATCAGAGGGTACCAGCCAAGCAGAGGCTGCCTCTGCAGCATCAAAGAAGCGGGTGCCATCTCCATCAACAATGTGAAGCTTGCTGGAGAACAGGAGACTGGAGGTGAGGCTCTTGTCATGAAGGCGCTTGTGAACGTCAGTGAATGAGCATCTGCATTGCTGGAATTCAGGTGAGTAATCTGGAAACAGCAAAATCTTGTTGTTGAAGACCAGATCAGGCTTTAGGGCCCAGGCAAGCAGCATGTCTTGATTCCTATAATTGAGCATCTTCAGGAGAAAAGGACGATGAGGAGCCCCAGGGACCAGAGCGGTGAGAGGCACTCATGTGCATGTATTCCACTATGAAGGTAAGTGGGAGATTTTCACGGCCCAGAAGTGTAGTCAGGAACTGCTCCGCAAATTAACAGGCCGAAATCCCTCGGCCTCATCTGTTAAGCCCAGAATCCACAAGTTGTTACATTATGTCGCTGTCAATGACCTTAACCGGCCTCTGAAGGGCATGGAGCTCCCTGGAATCCACACTGATAATGTCCTCCGCCTGACAGATCTGTTCCTGGGCCTCAGACAAACGAGATCACAACTTCTAAACTTCATGGCGGATCAAACTTATGTTTGTAGAGAGGAAGTCTACCTTCATCATCAGGGACTCCTTACTGAATGTGATGATCGCCAGGGGATCAGCACTGGTGGGATTGTTAGTCCCTAAGGCGGCCAGACGAGTCTGTGTGCTTGCAGACATCACTGCTCGTGGGCAAGATGGCCGCTGCTGAGGTCAGGCAGCAGGAGCTCAAGAACGAGTGGGTGGTGCGCGATAGCCTGGTGCCATCAGCGGCACCGGAAAGCAGCAGCAGTGATGCACGGGGAGAGAGCAACTGAATGGAGTCAGGCTGCAGGGAGAAGAGCATCCGTAGGATGGTATTACAGGAATGGAGCTTGGGCAGTGTGCGGCTTGTCTCTATCACATCCCATCCATGTCCTCATTTAATTCATTTTTATTATTCAAATCAAACTTCCTCATCCATTCATGTCTCCATGCTTTATTTTGCTCAGAAAAACACCCTCTAGCATTTCTGGGTGCAGTAATCTTGAATAAGGGCAGTAGCATTTACTTCATGGAATCCATCTTCTCTTAGGCATGCAAACGGGAAATTGTGCTTAATTAAGAAAACCCCTCCTCCCCTACGCAAAACTCCTGGGATGTATGACAATATCATTTGCCTAGGCATGGAAACCAGAAAGTAACTGAAGAAATGAAAAAAAAAAAAGTTTAAATTATGTAAATATAATATACTTTCCTATCTATTTAATAATGCTTTCAGCATAAGGATTTAGTGTTGATTGGGAGAGTGAAGCTCCGCTTTAAGTGATCTTTTCTGAATGTCTTACAATCAGGTAAAGTGTTACTAAAGTCTAAATTTTTTATTTTTAAATGAAAAATAAACATTTTATACTCACCTGCTTTGTGCAATGGTACTGCACAGAGTGGCCCCAATCCTCCTTTTGTTGGGTCCCCAGCCAGCAATCTAGGTTCCTCCTCTTGTGTTTCCCCATAGCAAGCCATTTGCTATGGGGGCACACAGTGTCTCGATCGGTTTGTCTATGGAGTCACTGTATAAAAACTGAAGAGCTGAAGTAGAGAGTTGACAAAGAGGACCCTGCTAAGCAAGTAACGCACATGACAACACACCTTTTCATTTCCATTATGAATTTGTATAGATATCTGTGAGTGAAGATCCTCTTTATTTGGTCTTTTACTGACATGTATACCAGTAATACAACAGTACTCTTACCTTGTAGTGGTAAAATATTTGCCGCCCACATTCAATGTCAGCCAGTCTGTGTGACTTCCTGTTAAAAGCTCAGGGACGATAGGCATTTCCAGATCATCTAAGAGAAAAGAAAATAAATTGGAATTTTGTGTGTATGATTCTAAGTAACAAACACAAAAAAGTGAGCTATAATACCCTACTTCAACAAATCCCTTCGTAAAATGTGTAGTCCCAGATACATTTATTTGGTACTAATAAAAATGTAATGTGTTACAAATATACAGCTGCACAAAAATGTATGTATGTATGTAGAATTTATTTATTTCCCATTTCTAGTGTGCATTTATAGGATAATTACGTCACACAGTGTACGACTTACCCACACAGGGATCACCATCGCTCACGTACAAGACATCGTCATCACTAAAACAAAGAAACACACAAAAAGTTCATGAAAAAATTTTTAATCTGTCTCTATGGAGATTTCTCTTTCACTTCCTGTTCAAATACAGAAATCTTTCCAATAAAGACTTAACACTTTTTGTAAAGCAGAGCAGAGTAGGTTCAGAACCTCTGTCAGTTTATTCTGTGTCCATATTCGTGAGATTTTTCCTCAATGCCTGTCCCAGAGACTTGTGCCTCCAACAAAGGAAGCAAGGATTATCTCCCCCACTAGTGACACCTGTGGAAATAAAAATCTGACAGTGGTTCTATACTCTATCTACAACTAGGTTTTGGCTTAATATCCGCTTTAAAAACGGGTGCTGCAAGTCTTCCTCGGATTGGCTTAAGTGGAGAGGTGGGCAGATGATGTCATTATCTCCACCTTAGCCAATCAGTGGAAGCCTTGTATTCATTGATAAATACAAGGCTTGTCCTAAATGGTAGAGATGTGGTATCCGTGACACTCTGTATATCCAGCAGTGGAAGTCTGGTATTCCTGCTGACTGTACATAGCACAAGCTACTATGGTATATTACAGCCTAAGAAGTGGCCAATCCGTTTTGGTATACCAATAGTTAGTTTGTTCTAAGTTGGCCCAAACAAATTTGATTAAAGTGCCAGGAAACCTGAAATTCTCTTTTAAACTTGGTGGGGCACTTTGCAAAAAACATTTGTGTGTGAGCAGGCGGTGCCACAGATTTGGTTAAAGTGGAAAGCTATGAAATACAGCGCAAAACAAACCAGCAGCTGAACATACCCACTAGTTTTTTCCTACAGCCGAAAAGCCAGTTTTGTGGCTCCTGTCACCCCAGAAAACAAAGTACAAGTAGTATTCTGTCCCATCTTCCACTGTGATGTATAAGACTAACAAGTGTGATGGAAAACCCCCTCCCCCCTTCCCCCACCACTGTCCTACCACACACCCAGTACGGAGACCAATAACTAATTCATGCCTTTGCTTGAGACACTTCCTATTGATAGGGATGCAAGGGGAGGGGCACATCAGTGAAAGCCTTTCCAGTGCACTTCTAGCAGAGTTGTTCTCTGCTTACATGCACAGCGTGTACAGAATTAGGAAAGGCTGGGGTATCCAGATCCTGGGTGTATCACACATACCACAACACGGGGTTCATTTTCAATCATTGCAATTTATTTTTGCATGAATTAATACAATAATAGATTTTTGTTAGGTTTTCTTTTTTTATTAAGACTTCATTTACATTGAGTCCATTTCAAGTTCTAATCCCACAGGTACCAACACTAAACAAGGTAGGGGCAGTTGAGCTCTGCTCTCAGTACCACCCAGAAATTAACCTTCAATGTGGTGAGGGGCTCTGAAAGCCATAGAATAAAAATTACAACTTCTTTTAAAGTGGTAGTAAAGTCTGTTTGTTTTATTTGCACCTACAGGTAAGTCTGTATTAAGGCTTACCTGTAGGTACTGTAAATATCTCCTAAACATGCACCATTTAGGAGATACACACCTGTAAAGCAGCAGGGGCGCATGCGCTCTGAAGGAATGGCACGCCCATACCATCCCTTGAGAGCTGTGTGCCATAAAAAGTAACTCCCTCATGCATGCGCATAAGTGATGCCATCACAGCTCAGCCATACAAACTGCCTGAGCCCGTGAATCCAGGTGAAGATGGAAGCCCTGTCAGTGGTGACAGCATGCTGCTGGAGGGCTTCGTTGTCAGTTAAGTTTCACATAATGTGCTAGCATGTGATGATTATTATGACATTGTCTTGCAGGGAAAAAGTTTTGTTTTTTTAATTACAAGGTTTACTACTGCTTTAAAACACAAAGACAAAGGATTGCAGGGTCAAAGCAAGGTATCTTTACATACATTAAAAGAACAGCCAAAGCTCTTTTGGCTGTACTTCTGTGGATCACAGGAGTGCAGTTCATTCTGCACTCCTGTGACCAGTTTTCAGCTGACAGCAGGCTGAAGACTGCTGTTGGCTGACATCACTCAGCCGGTCCAGCCTGGGGAAAGATCCTGACTTTATAGTTGGGATCCACCCGAGTCTGCAGCGGC
This sequence comes from Staurois parvus, assembly GCF_062004578.1. Classification (NCBI taxonomy): domain Eukaryota; kingdom Metazoa; phylum Chordata; class Amphibia; order Anura; family Ranidae; genus Staurois; species Staurois parvus. The sequence goes on from NW_028318382.1 coordinate 6,255,458, forward strand.
AGCTGGCTCAGCCTCTCAGCAAAGCGCTGATATCCTGAGCCATCTGCTCCCACCCTCTACACAGGCCACAGGCTGCAGTGAGCGCTGGGGAGCAGACAGTGGTGACTGACAGTCCCTGCTCTGCGTGGAACTCAGCGGTCATTTGATTGCTGAGTTCTCACCCTTAGAGCCGACAGGGGACCAATGCTGCATCCACCAAGGTAAGTATAAATAAGGGCAAAAAGAGAAAAAGAAAAGCCCTACTTCTCTTTTAATATTCTTTTTTTTAGTAATCATAAGAGTTCTTCTTTAATTACTGCAACACACAGAACATTCAGGCTAATGGAAAAGAAAACTTTTTTTTTTTTGCTGAAAATGAATATCTGAAACACGAGGTAGTACCGGATTAGGGTGATGTCATCAATGTGTCCACCTCTGTCATTATATACATTTGTTGCATGGATTCCTAACTTTGTACTAGCGAGCGACAGAAGATCTGAGATGGATGAGCCATGCACAGCAATAACCTGTTGGAGAAAGAATAGCAGGAATTAGATGGAGGGAAGAAAGTTGGGTAGAAAGGTAGGCAAGGCTAGGTAATGCCAAGGGAGTATCTGTGCAGGATGAGAGACTGAGGAATCTGGTCATAACAGAAGGATCCTGACTGTGGGAGGAGGAGGAAGAGGGGGTATGTCTTTTGGAGGATCATAAGTCTGTATCAAAGACAAAGAGGAACTGTCTGTTATCAAAAGCAACCACTTGTATAGGGTACAGTTGAGACCCTTGTCTTTTTGGAGGGGAGCATTTTAATTTAGAGAGCAGTGAACAAGAGAAGCTTGGTTGCTATAGTTTCGTAAAGCATTCTAACTGTTTTCCAGATCTCCAGACACCTGCACAAGTTAACTAATTTTAATGTCCAAATAAAAGGCAAACCTTTTTTTGCTCTTTAGTTTTGGACAGAGTGGAAAGGGATCGGAATACCTGTCAATGTTTTACAGCGACTGTTCTTCCAATATCTGTTAGATCCAATGCATTATGTTCTGGAGTCAAAAAGGAAAGGTAGGAAAAATAAATGTAGAAAAAGGGAGTGGGGGTGACAGGATACAGTAATAATTATAGAAGAATTCCAGGCATGGTATAGTTTTACAGTTACTTTGTTCCAGCTTGGACTATGTATATACCTTACCTGGCTAATCCCCCTTGTAGCTGGAAATCACTGAATTAGACCCCTCTACTCCAGTGATCTCCACTTGTTTCCGGGTCCTGTGATGAGTAGCTGCCCTGCTGCATTCTAAACACAGGAGGTGGGGCCCCTGGTGCCTTTCAGAGAATGCTTTGCATCTCTGATTGGAGGAGGTTAAGAGGCAGGGCAGGTAATAAATTGCAGCTTACCAGTCTTCAGATGTGGTGGCTGCATTAGTACATTGTCAGCAAGTACAGGAAATACCTGTTGATCTTGCCACAACCTTCCTGTGAGCTGAAGACAGCAAAAGCAAGGTTCTCTCTCTTCTGTAAAGTACAAATCTCATCAACCACAATGTCATAGAGATGGACAAAAGCAGAAATGTTTGAAGTACGTCATGAGTGACAACCATGGATCCTTCTACAGATACAGTGCAAAAATGAGTGTAATTACCCGGAAAAGAAGGGTGTTATCTACAGGCTCACCGAGAAAAGAAAAGGGGAAAAAACGGGTGGGGGAGGATCTGCACCTGGGGCTTCATGCACCTGAGGGGATGGGGGAGTGCCTACACACCGGGCTTCCCACACCTGAGGGGGAGGCCTACATTTGGTACAACCAATACCTGGGGGAGCATGTACCCTGGGGGTCTCATACCTGGGGGGGAACCTACTTTTGGGACAGCCTACATTTGGCACACCTCCTATGCCTGGGGGGGGGGCTCCATGCTTGGGGGAGACAATACCGGGCAGAAGCCCATGAGGGGGGGGCCTACATCTAGGGGTTCCAACGCCTGAGGGGGTGCCTACATCTGGGGGTTCCGACACCCAGGAGGGGACACTACACCGGGGGGGGGGGGTTCCCACACCCAACGGACACTACACCGGGGGGGGGGGTTCCCACACCCAACGGACACTACACCGGGGGGGGGGGGTTCCCACACCCAACGGACACTACACCGGGGGGGGGGGGTTCCCACACCCAACGGACACTACACCGGGGGGGGGGGGGGTTCCCACACCCAACGGACACTACACCGGGGGGGGGGGTTCCCACACCCAACGGACACTACACCGGGGGGGGGGGGTTCCCACACCCAACGGACACTACACCGGGGGGGGGGGGTTCCCACACCCAACGGACACTACACCGGGGGGGGGTTCCCACACCCGGCGGACCCTACACCGGGGGGGGTTCCCACACCCGGCGGACCCTACACCGGGGGGGGTTCCCACACCCGGCGGACCCTACACCGGGGGGGGTTCCCACACCCGGCGGACCCTACACCGGGGGGGGTTCCCACACCCGGCGGACCCTACACCGGGGGGGGGGTTCCCACACCCGGCGGACCCTACACCGGGGGGGGTTCCCACACCCGGCGGACCCTACACCGGGGGGGGTTCCCACACCCGGCGGACCCTACACCGGGGGGGGTTCCCACACCCGGCGGACCCTACACCGGGGGGGGGTTCCCACACCCGGCGGACCCTACACCGGGGGGGTTCCCACACCCGGCGGACCCTACACCGGGGGGGGGTTCCCACACCCGGCGGACCCTACACCGGGGGGGGTTCCCACACCCGGCGGACCCTACACCGGGGGGGTTCCCACACCCGGCGGACCCTACACCGGGGGGGTTCCCACACCTGGCGGACCCTACACCGGGGGGTTCCCACACCTGGCGGACTCTACACGAGGGTTCCCACACCTGGCAGACCCTACACAGGGGGGGGGGGGGCGGTTCCCACACCCGGGGGAAGCCACACCTGGG